>NC_086342.1:14919561-15114561 GCF_032445375.1 Bacillus rossius redtenbacheri
TTAGATTACCAACGGATCAAACTGAAATATTAACGTCAGTTAAATTTTTGTTAATGACAGAATCACATAACTGTCAACGGAGATGGTTTCTGGATGCACAGATGGCATAACACATGTAGTGTCTGTGATATTTCTAATATTCCCAGGTTTATTTGCTGTTTTCAAATCATAAAACATTCAAAATTAGGCTGAAATAAGAGAAAACAATTAAATAACAATCTCCATTACTATTTTTTTATTGTTGACATTGCTCCGTTCTTCGGTATTGTGATTTGGTAATTTATTTCCTCAAAAAGAGGCTACGCTCGTTTTTGAACCAAGCATTAAAATCTCTATTTCAGACGTTGCGTATTGTTGTTAATAAGAACTCATTTACTGAGAAATGACAGATTATTAATTACATAGGCTTAAATTTATTGTAATTAATCTAAAAGTTGGGCAATTAGTAAAATAAATTCTGTGATAAGATTATGGTAAGGAACACAAAATTCTTTTACTGTCACCATTCATAATAATAATAAAAAATTACTGGTTTAACATAAACACTTTATTTACATAACAAACCCAGTATTTGGTAGAATATTTATTAACTCTACTTAAGTAGCCTACTATTTTACACTAGCACACAATTGTAATTAATTGGCCTACCAACTGTTCTCGACTTGATGTTGAGTTATGGGATATCGTAGGGCCCTAATCTGGAAGATGTAGGTTAAATTCAAGCTCTTCGAATCAACAACACATTAGCATACGGCAACCCTGTTGTGTACACACACCTCCACAATGCGAGGATGTTCCCAAGGTCTGACACAATGCCTCGTTAAGCATTGCAGTCACTTCTCCTTGGAATTAGATGAAGAGAGGGGTGGGGAGCAACCGGTAAACACGCCTTACGGATTTTGTAACACGCGCAGAGGGAACACAGCACTGGTTCGCACGAGATAATGATGATACGGGCACGGAAACCGCCGTCTTTCTGCTTCCCCCCCCCCCCCCCCCCCCCCCCACTCGCCCACCTTTCGGATCGACCGTTCCGAAGAACAAGATAGATGTGTGCGCACACGCGCTGCGCTCGTTAGTTGCGACGTTCGCCACGCGCGCGCTGGCGTCTGACGATCAGCCCCCCAGGCACGGTTGAAACGTTTTAGATCCCCGTCAGGAGCTCTAACCCCTGGGCGGAAATACAGTGACTGTCGATCGCGTTCTGGGGAGAGAAATGTGTGAACTCAACTCAAGGATGTGCCCCATACAGCTTGTAACTTTTCTCACATGTGACAATCACTTAAAATGCTATCGATCGCCTACGTATAGTCCTTCTGTCGATGTTGTTATGTTAACGGAGTTTGTGAACGTTCTCACGTGGCTGTAAAGTATTCGTAAAAAAAAAAAAAAAAAAAAAAGTGGGTACTAGCTAGAAATGTACAACATCTAACATCGGTAAAGAGCAAATTCATGTGTTCTCATGTTGCAAAGACACGTATAATAGAAACTGGGACACGTATAACTCTTTGAAATAACGCCGAGCGTGATAAATATATGCCAATCAAATTATGTTTTCAGCTTAAATTATTAACTTGAACCACACGCTAGAATACGTTTTCGGAGCATCTACGTCGACTATCGAATCGTTCGATTTGCGGAGCGAAATGTTTAACTATACAATGAAACGGCTCCGATAAAGACTTCAAAAAATAATAAACCCCGGCTTTGGACTTGATTTTTTCGACAAGGAATTTTATTAAAATACTGCCCACGTTGTTAAAATTCATTAAACAGTTAATACTATAAAAATTCCCTTTCTATTTTGTGAAATCTGGTTCGCGCAAACCGCCACAGATTGCAGCACTGTGTTTGCACACACATTTCCGTTCCATTCACGAAATTTCTCCAACAAAATGCCGTATACCGAGAGCCAAGATGTTAGAAATAGAATTTAAAAACAGAGGGTTGTCTGTAAAGTCGGTTTACGGACGATAATTTTACGTGATAACGTCGTAAAAAAACATTGATGAAAAATTGCATACTTTTTAATTTTCAAATATTATTTACAGTTTTTTTGCAAATTTAATTTAAATAATTTGTTTCAATATAATCACGAACAATTAGTTAAAAAGCCCGCCTCAACCTGTTTGATATTATAGAAGATTTCTCTCGCGCGGTGGTTGGCCGGTTCTTGCACGCTCGGCTCAGGCGGAACGCGACAATTTTTCGTGCGTGCAGCCGGCGTTCATCGATTTATATAAGACGTTATCACGTCAAAAAAAACATAATGTGCTGCTTTGTAAGCGACATTTGGGGAGCTGGGGAGCTGGTACCACGTGACCAGGGGCGTATCCAGGGGGGGGGGGGGGTGGTTAGGGGTATAACCCCCCCCCCCCCCCCTTAGCACCGAATCTTTAATTAAATTTCTTATTCATCACTCAAACAAATTTCATATTAAAAATTAATAAAAATTTTACCATTACAATATTTAAATTGAAGTACCGAAAACTGCTAAAATAGCACTGTTTTACACCTTAAAATCCAAATTTTCCCGGGGGAGGACCCCCGGACCCCCCCGCTTCAATACGGGGGAGGGGGGGAGGCCATGCTTCTTAACACCCCCCCATACACAAATCCTGCCACGAGAACCGTCAGAATGGAAGGCAAGCGACACGACCCAGACTATAATGGGTTGGGGGTGTCGAGTCACACTCGCTAACGGTGGCTCCGTTTCGTGCGCGTACGCATCCATTTCGTTCCGTTGCTTCATGCGCGCATGGCCATCGAGGGCACTGGAGCGTCTTCCCGTGCGATGACGTCTTTATGTCGTCGGGCCAACACCAACGGTTTTCTCGTCACGCCATATCGTACCAAAAAAAAAATGGGGTGTGGCTGTGTCATGGACACGGCCGTGCGTTGCACGTGAATACGTGTACGTAACAGGTAATATTTTCCATGCAAAATATAAAATACTCTTTTTTTTTTAATTTAACACCGTGTATATTCACTGTAACTATTTTACACTAATGTTTTGTACATGGAATCGATAGATTTTGACGATAGCTGACGATTGAAACTCAAACGAACGTCGTAGCTTCTCCGAGTCAAAAGTTATACTAAATGGAAATCTCGAAACGCAGCCAAAATGACCTCAAAATGGCGGCGCTTCCGCCTCCACCACGCGCGATTCGTCACAGTATTCACTTAACGTAACGCAGCACCGTAAGGGGGGTGATGGGGGGCTGTGCCCCCCCTAGAAGGCGTCGCGACGCGGGGCGGAAATACACGGGACAGGAAGGAAGTCGTCGTCGCGCGAACGACCGCCGGCTCCAGGACCAGGAACAATAAACACCGGGTTCACATACCTACGGTGCACTGTGGAAAAAAAAACGTGTCAACGTCTAATAAATCGATGAACGCCGACTGCACGCACGAAAAAGTGTACCGTTACGCACATTGTCCCGTTACGCTGAGTCCCGTTACGCTCATTGTACGCTTGCGCCGCATCTAATTCTCTTCCACTCGATTGGAACAACCATCGATTTGACTTTTTCCAGGCACATTAAACTTGAATCACTCCCATTCGTTTCCTACTTTTCCCATCATCGTCCTATCCTTAACAGAATAACACAGATTGGAACAAGTTAAATAGCAAACATGTATAAACGTTATAGTTAAAATAATCTGTTCGTTAAAGTAATAAACATATTTGTATTAATGAGTGCAAATAAAAGTAAATTAATCAATTAAAGTGTAGATTTCATTTCACTCCTTCTTTTTATTAATACAAAATAGTGATAATTCAATAAAAATGATTCAATTTTATTCATAAAAGTATGCAATTATTTCATCAATGTTTTGTTATGACGTTGTCACGTTAAACTATCGTCCGTAAACCGACTTTACAGACAACTAATTTTTTTTGACGGTACTGAAATATTTATGCAAAGTTACAGATATTTGTAAATTTTTGTACATTTACATTAAAACAATTGTGTTCGGGTTCCTACCCGGTAGTTAACGCTTTGTGTTGTCCCAGTTAAAATTTATTTGAGAACAAACTAAATAAACTAATTACTTCCAAGAATAAAAAAATTGTAAAAAAAGAAACATTTAATATAATAAATATAATTTGAAGTCTTATAAATATATAAAATTGATACTGACATTATTGCAGACAATTTTCATAACAAAATGTTTAAATATGAACTTAATAATATAATTTTTAACTACTGTAAAAAATATTTTATTTCTATAGAAATTATTAAAAAACTAACCAATGTCATGATCTACCTTAAATACTAGTACATTTTCTAATAATAATTCACACATTCACTCATAGCCAACCACACATTACTAATACTGCAGCTAAACCTGAGCATTGGAGATTAGTAAGTCCCTGAATAATGTTTTCTTAGGGCCGGTTTCACCAAGCAGGTTTAATTTTGTTACAAAACGAGATTTACAAAACTAGATGAAGAATAATCGTAAGTTTAATTCCGACGTGTGTTTCACCATCGTTACATATGTTTAAATTAATCGAGATTTCCAAAACTCGATTTATAAATGCCTTCCACATAAAAACACCCATTACCTAGCGAATATACCCTAATATCTGTCGGAGATACCCGAATATGTATTTTTTTCCCTCTTGTAGATGCAGCTTTTGGTCGAGCGTAATTTATGGTGGCCGCATCAACTTAAAAAAACTTGTTTTTATTTTTTTGAAAAATTAGTAATACCGTGGAAATTGTCATAGCGCATATAAACATGATTGGCAATGGTGAAGTTTCAGCTGCAATTAAAGAAAAGCGACAAAGATGTCGAAATCTTTCGCCACATGAGAAGACAGTTTTATTAGATCAGGTAACGGAACACTTCTCTGTGATTGAAAATCGTCGTACAGATGCTGTCACATAAAGCAGAAGGCGAAAGAATGGGAGATTATTGCGGCCAAATTCAATTCGATTTGCAATCAATACCACCGAATGCCAGACCAGCTGAAATCGTCGTGGGAGAAACTGACGAGAAAGATACATGCCGACAACCGAATTGAAACGTTATGCACACTGCACAGGTAAGGTATTTTATGGCATTCATGCTGATTGTTTTGGTTGCAGTGGCCTTTTTTTCTCCATCCGAATCTTCTTCTTCAAATATAACATTGTAAGCTGCTCAAGCCATTTGTTTACATACGTTAGCGAGATTAGCTGCGCAAACTGGAAGAACTTGGCCAGTTAATATAAAATCTCGCTTTACTCTGGAAAATCGAGATTACACATGTGGTGAAACGCACAATCGACTAAACGAGTTTATATTGAAACTAATCGAGATTAATTTTCTTAAACTACGTTTGTGAAACCGGCCCTTAAACATAGAAGATAATTCTGAAGCCCAATCGACGCGGTAAGTTCATTCCAGTTACGTACAGTAGCCATAGAGAAAAAAAATATTTTGCTTATGCTGCTGTCTCTAGAAGTTACAACACTGGAATTCCATACTGCCGTGGGAAGTCAGCGCAATTCTTAACTTTCACTTACGTATCTACGTACGTGCACCGTAAGAGAATTATAATAACATTCCTAAACGTGAAATGAGCTATTCATCTATTACTAGAGACCTTCAAAATTCGCGGATTCATTCGGTGATAGGCTAGAATTCAAACACATATACCTCTCAGATAATTTTGCTATTGGCTTATTGGCCTATTGGCCTATTGGCGAATCACAACCAGTTATAAACCCTCAACCAAAGAAGTATCGAATCACAGACAAACCAGCTGAGACGACTTACAAGTCGGCAGCCAATGAACTTGCGTTATTGCCCGAGTGTACAGTATGTGCAGTCTATCCTGAAGGCCATCAAAACCGCGAATTTTGCAGGTCTCTATCTATTACATGCTGTGCCTTTCCCATTTTCAAATATTGCGCAGGACCGTTTAAAGTATTAAAAAATATATATTCAGTATAGGATTTGAAAACTTCAGAACACATGTCAAACGACATGCATATCGTTTAAATAAGGGACAGCTTATAACAGTAGTAGTATTTGCAACCTTCTAAAAAGTTACACGTTGGAAAATGGGCCACGCGGCTGCTAACCAACCAGGCAGGTATCATAAAATTAAAAATTCATAAGAAGTCGAAACACCTTTTCAATAAGCTATTGCAACTAACACCATATCAGGTCATCTCATCAGGGGAAAAAAACAAAGTACCAGAGCATAAAATTTAACGATTTACAAGAAAATGTTTAGCAAATAAACTTAACAATAAAACTCAAGAACAAAGAGAACAAAAAAAATGTGAGTCATTCAGTACTCGCCAGAAATGTGTAACATCTAACCTCGGTAACAAGCAAATTCGTGTGTTCTCATGTTTCAAAATAACTTATAATTCGAATCTCCGACTCAAAATTTAACGTTCAATTCTTTAACACATTGTGTTTTCAAATAAATTTATAGACGCGAATCACACGTAGTTTACACACCCGCCGCTAGAATTCGCTGCCAGAGCAGCTGCGTTTACTGTTGACCCGTTTGATTGCCCGACTGAAATATTATACTATATAAATGAACCGGCTTCGATAAAAGCTGAAAAAGACTTTTAAAAAAGACTCGAGCCCAGCTTTGGACCTGATTTGCCAAAATAACTTTTATTTAAATACTTACCCATGTTGTTAAAATTAATTAAACAGTAAATACTTTAACGTTTCTCTTTATATTTGTGAACTTAGGTTCTCGCCATGCGATATAGACGGCAGCAACATCGCATTTCCCGGTTCCTTTACTTCCGTCGCATTCACGAAATCAACTCCCACCAAATGCGGTACACCGAGAGCTAAGATTTTAAACACACACAAAAAATTGGTTGTCTGTAAAGTCGGTTTACGGACGATAGTTTAACGTGACAACGTCATAACAAAACATTGATGAAATGATTGCATACTTTTATGAATAAAATTGAATTCTTTTTTATTTTAATAATAAAAGAATGGATACTTGAAATTATACTAGTAATCAGATTTTTAAAATGCAAGAATAATTAACCTTTATTGCCGAAATTGTTGTTGTAATAAGCAATGAAAACCACATTAACTTTTCACTTCACTTTATAAACAGTCGACGAAACAGTTCACGCGTAGATGACTTGTGATTAATTTTAAAAACTGGCGTTTAGCTATAAAGTTAAAATATAATTTTGAACAAGTTTTCATATGAATAAACTGTAATCAAATATCTATCATCAATTATATGAATCACCATAATTTGTTAGTCAATTGTAACATAACCTATTATTACCGCACTCGCCGAAAGCGTAACGGGACACAGCGTAACGGAACAACGAGCGTAACGGGACACAGCGTAACGGGACAATGTGCGTAACGGGACACTTTTTTCTTGCGTGCAGCCGGCGTTCATCGATTTAATAGACGTTGTCACGTCAAAAAAAAGAGAGAGACGGCGCGGTGATATGTGTAGTACGCGAGGAACCAGCTCCACGATAACGGAACCAGGAGTCGATGGAACCCGAGCAGGCGACCGACTCGCCGCAGAGAACGTCTCGGTGTCGAGGTTTACGTTCCCGTGACCTTCTTTGCTCCGGCGGTCCGAGGACGTGCGAAGCGAACAGGCGTGGCTGCACCCGGAATATTAGCCCAATATATGGAGACTGGAAAAATTCGCGAGTTC
Organism: Bacillus rossius redtenbacheri; assembly: GCF_032445375.1. NCBI lineage: Eukaryota > Metazoa > Arthropoda > Insecta > Phasmatodea > Bacillidae > Bacillus > Bacillus rossius. The sequence continues at coordinate 14,927,234 of NC_086342.1, forward strand.
AATGACCTTCAGGATAGACTACATTATCCTCTGCCTACTTGGGCAAACGGTTACTGTTGGTTGGGTGCTGAATTTTGAGGTTCCTAAAGTGGGTGACTTGTGATTGGATACTTCTTTGACTGACGGTCTCTAATTGGCCAAGAGTCCTGCATATTAATAGTGAACCAAGAGCAGAAGCAGCACAAATGGTATGATTATTTGAAATTTAACACATCACGAAATTAATCCGCGAATGTTTCCGGTCTCTACCAATATATATCGCCCTTAGCTAAACGATCCACTGACAGTGCATCGAAGTGAACGCGGCCATAAATGCTTACGAAGGGAAATTCGACGCATCCCTACGTGCGTCCGCTAAACTTAAGATTCCCAAGGATGCGTAACTCGCATCCACTGACGCGTCGCTACAGCGATTAGCTTTGGAATCGTGTTTTATTCGGTTTATTATTTATGATTTTTGGCATAAGATTTGTTTGAAACGTAATACGCGTAAGTGATAACTCAAATAGAGACAAATAAAAACGATGATAAAAACTACCGAAGGGGTTAACTCAAACTTATAGGGGTATTACTTAATGTTCATTATAAGAATTTTTTTAATATTTTGGGATTCATAACAAAACCTTTTTTATTATTATTTTGATCGCAAGCTGACATAAAATTTACGCTACATTGAAAATTTTAAATTTGGTCGTTGTTATTTACGTTTTGCTGAATATTTGTAGATATCACGACTCAAAATGGCTGCGTGCACATCAGTACGACCAACTGTCAATAGGGTGATGCAATCAGTAATAGTCTTCGGATACTCAGTATTATCACGGAAAAAAAAAGTATTTCACGTATGCAAAAAATAACCATAGCCATGTGTGGTACAAAGTTACGGTATCTTTCTTGTAGCGTTACAAACTATTTCTTGGCATCTGGTTTCCAAAAGAAATCTTTTGTAAAAGTAGAGAAAAAATAATTTTTTTTTGTGTGCACGACAGCCTCTGCTACGAAGTGTTAAGCTGGGTTTACGATTGATTTCCTTAAGAATTATAACTTAACATCGAGCACACGATTAAGTCAAAACTATATTTTCCAGTTTATGATTGACATAGAAGTCGTTAATTCCAACCAATCACAGCACAAAACACATGGTCGGCCTTTGTTCGTAATGGGGAAGCAGGTTTGAAATAGGATATTGACAAATGGGATATCTATTTTTTGATATGGATGATGATTACAAATTACAAATATACGAATTCTAACCAAAAATACTGCCTCGCTCGGTACAATAATAAGACATAAACTTCCGGTTGAATGGTTCCGGTTTGTTGTGATTGGTCGCTTCCCTTAAGTCTTAACGAAAAATATAAAATATAACCATTTCTGTTAAGTCTTAAGTCATCATATGGTTCGCACACGACCCGTCAAAATTCACACACGACAATCATAAACCATTCCACTAGTTTACATAGAGTCATATGATAAGTACACGACTAAGTCTTAATTCTTAATTCTTAATTTTCAATCGTAAACCCAGCTTTAGTCTCCCCCCCTTCCACCCCCCTGGATAGCAGTCGTCAGGAAGGAGAAGACAATGAGTCGACATCCGGTGGCGTGCCCCGGCGGACAATGACCATAACGGCTGCTCCGCCGTCAACCCATCCCACGTGACGACGGCGACAAAGCGCAGGTGAGGACAGTGTTGCCAATTCACCGGTGATTCCCCGGATTCCGGGGATTTCAAACCACTGCAGGGAAAACTGCAAGTATTCTCTGGTTCCGGGTAAAATGAGGGTATATTTGTACTACTTACAAGAAATAACACTTTTAAAAAAATTAGAAACAAAGGACATAGATTCTACAACAACCATTGGAAGTATGTTTTTTCATATATAACCTTGTTCGGTATGCATAGCTTGAAAATTTATCAGTGCATTTCAACACAAGTAGTAATCATCTGTATAAAAAAAATACCTATAATTTAACTACCTAGCTTCAAGCTATTTAAACTAACATTTTGACTTTGACACATTAAGAATTGTTTGTTTTGTTTATTTGATAAGTATATTCAGCTGTCAAAGCAGAAATTTCAGTTCAAGGACTGTCAAAATCAGTACATCTTATCCTAATAGAGTGTACAGTTAATTTTCCACTCTTTTATTTGCATTAAGAGATAATAAAGGTATTAACTCCAGAAAATTTTAGTTTCGCTGCTCCTTTGTTCCATTTTGCGTGGCGATTTTTTTTTGACGTGACAACGTCTAATAAATCGATGAACGCCAGCTGCACGGACGAAAAAGTGTCCCACTACGGATGTCCCACTACGGATGTTCCTGTTTGCTCATTGTACGCATGCGTGGCATCTCTCTTCATGCTCATTGTACGCATGTGTGGCATCTCTTCATGCTCATTGTACGCATGCGTGGCATCTCTCTTCCACTTGATTGGAACGACCATCGATTTGACTTTTCAATCATATTTTCATCGTTTGAATTATTAATATTATGTAATTTAACGTTCGTCCACCGATTTTCAGCACAATCGGTACGGTGATTTAAAAGTAATGTTGGATATTCAAATACGTTTTGAACCAACAATGGTGTTTTACAGTTACACATAATAATTCAAATTACAACCGGGATCTTTTGCACAATGTTTTAAAAAATATTGTAACACCTTATAAATAAGTTTGGTGTATTTGGGATGCGTATTTGTTATAAAATTGAGTTATTAAAACGAAATAATATTATTCCTCTACCGTAAACAAAATGATTATAAATTCTATATACCATCATATTTATCATATGGCCTCGTGGCTGAGTGGTCAGCGGCGCTATTTTCTAATTGTGAGATTGTCGGTACGAATCCCGGCAAATGCGGAATTTTTTTTAACTTGTAAAAATAAATACGGCGCACGTAACATTTCAAAAGTAATAAATAAATTTTAATAATGAATGCAAATAAAAGTAAATTTAATAACTAAATTGTACATTTCATTTCACTCCTTTGTATCCATACAAAATAGTGATAATTCAATAAAAATGATTCAATTTTATTCATAAAAGTATGCAGAGGTAGATTTTATCATACAAAAGATAGAAAAATTAAAAAAAAATTCTTCCTCAAAGAATATAATATTTGTAATGCCTAAATGGTTTGGTTGCAAAAACCTATTACGGCTCAGTCTCAGGCCGAATATGATATTTCCTTTCCTTCTTGATCAATCATTTCATCAATGTTTTGTTATGACGTTGTCACGTTAAACTATCGTCCGTAAACCGACTTTATAGACAACCAATTTTTTTTTTTTTTAATTTCTGAAGTGCTGGTATTTTGGCTTTCCCATAAGGGTAAATATGAACAACCGCATTGGCACCACTGACTGGATGAGGCTTCCCGGCTCGCCCAATGCCGGCACGCCATGTCAGATTTTCGTCTCTAAGGACGATATTCCGAGACGTTCCAGTAATGTAGCTAATAAGCACTGCCTTGTTGGGATACAACGGTAACCTAATTCGCGGGCCGTATTCCAGAACGTGTCCTAACCGAATCCCAGCAAGGAACCACATCGGCAACCTTTTTAATAAACGGTGCCCTGCGCGAGGCTAGACACTGGTTTCAACGCATTCTAGAGAACGTTTCGCATTCCACGGATACAATTGTTGCGGTCAAAAAAATACTAGAGATAGCAGCACCACCGCACAAAAATAGAGCGGCCTTTCTAATATTTTCAAGTACTTTTAAAGTTGCGATTATTTCTTGTTATGACCATTAAAGGGTACAAAATGTATTCCAGGATAGTTTCGTTGTTATAAAATTTTGAGTTATCACAAAAATGACTATCTACGCGTTGATGGCACCAGACGCGCCTCCACCATCTGGATGAAATCAAACGAAAACTTGAGCTCTGCGCATGCGCGGAATTTGAGCAACTGATACGTCACGGATAGGACACCGAAATTCGTTCCCCAAAAAATAAGGGACTGGCCGTGTCCTACCGTGCACTGGGAATACGGTTAGGGTAAAGTTGTAGCATATTCAACACCTAAACCTTTTGTTTTTGTGCCTTGGAATACCGGCCTAAGATCCCTATCGGTTTTTATAATATTGATATGTAACATCTTAGCTCTCGGTATACGGCATTTGGGGCGAGTAACTTCGTGAATGTGACTCCATGAAACGGAAATGTGTAACAACCACGGTGCTGCCATCCGTGGTAATACAGCGCAAACCAAAGATCACAAAGTCAAAGGGAGACTTTATAGTATTAACTGTTTAATTAATTTAAATAAATGAGCAGTATTTTAGTAAAATTCCTTGTAGAAAATCAGGTCCAAAGCCGGGGGTTTAGTATTTTTTCAAGTCTTTTTCTCTTTCATCGGAGCCGTTACATCGTATAGTTTAAAATTTAGCTAACATTGAATTCACAAACTTTGCACGTATATATCTTTAAAACAAGAAAAAAAATATATATATAAATATATTGATTCGGACTGAATGAAAATATGTTTCTTAATAAATCTTGTACTTTAATGGTTCGTCCAATTTGCGCTAATTAGAAACTGTTACTGCTATCGTAATTAAATAATGGAAATAAGTTTGCTTAGTACCATTTATTTGATATTATACGTTGAACATAAATTTTAGTGGGAAATACACCTATCTTATCCTAATATTGTGTTGCTACGTAAAGAATTCTGGACGCCTATGTTTTAGATTAATCCATCATTCAGTTGTCAGCACAGGTGTTTGAAATAACTGTAATTTTTCGGTTTTATTTCTCCCAGCTTTATCTTTATTTTATGATATGGCGTCGTGAATATATAACGCCGGAGATACCGATCCACTCGAGATAGTGAAAGAAGGTAAACAAACACTTAATCGGGAGATAAAAATCCACTAAAAGACTTGCTGCATATTTTTTAATTCGTAAGCAAATTGGTAACTTTTTTTGTACTCAAAAACCAATGAACAATAGACATAAAGCATTTTGTATTCTTGTGTGCGGATAGCTAGCCTGTTGCTGGAGGAAAAAAAAATAAAACGAGAATTCCGCAGGTCCCTATTCAAGGGAAGCCTACAACTCACGTAGTTTCGGTTCCCTGCAAGAATTTCCGAAGATTTCCGAAGTTTTGCGTTTTGGTATTAACGCCACTTCAGCCGCTAAATCAGAAAGTTTTCAATGAAAACAAGCATGTTGTGACTGACCTAACCTAACCTAACCTAACCCTTCGATTATTTTAATTTCAATTTTTGAGAGAAGTCCGAAGTTGCACGAACGTGGTAGGGAACCGAAACTACGTGAGTTGTAGGCTTCCCCCTATTTAACAAGTTCAACAAATAATGAAAGCTTACTCTGTGTGCTGTTCGCGAGAACGCCCAAGGCTGCGTCTTCACGGGGAGACCTTGGAGTCGGGTGTAGCAACTGCCTCAGCAGCTCCGCCTTCCAAGAAGACCTCCGTCATTTACTGAGCCGTCGGTGATGGAGAGGGAAGAAAAAAAAATTAAAGTGGTGGAGAAGGAGAGGTTTTAAGCGCTTCTCGTTAGCGAGGCCTTGGCTCGTCTTCGCGTCTGTGACGTCACTGAACCTCCCCCCCCCCTCCCAATATCCCACCCCAACAACCGGCTCACTCCACACCAAGAGATGTCCAGGTGAGGGCATTGCGTCATAGCCCAGGACTCCTCTGGCGCTCTTCCGGAAGCCGTCGGTCAACTAGCGTGCTGCTACAAACAGGGTGGACGACGAAGTGCAGCCCCCCACCACCAGGGGCGCTTGCGTCCTTGGTTACCAAAATACAGATCCGGGTTAACACGTGAAAACTGTCTTCGCGTCCAATGACCATTCGCCGCTACCCTACTGCTTGATTCTGTGTGTGAATGTGCGAGTGATTTTAATGTAGTAGAACCTATTTTTTTTTTCTTTCCGGTTTTATGTATGTCTATGCTTAGTTTTTAATTAGGTACTTAAAATTAGTCATGGTTGAATCTTTTGTAATAGTTAATATTTGAACATTAAGTTAAAAAAAATTATTTGTTCTTTTAATATTTAGTCAACATCTGCTTATATCATGCTTATTTTTTAATTTTCAACTCTTTGATGTAATTGCAGAAAAGTGGTTAAGTGTAAGAAAAGGCGTACCGCCTTAACTTCGCCACCAATAAAGACGATAAATAAATAAATAAAATAAAGAACCCCAACCTTCCCGCATGGTAGATTGGCAGACTCTTTTTTCCGCCCTCACCAACTGACTCTTCAACCGAGCCATCAATCCGTGTAGCTTTGTATTCGCCTGAACAATAAACGCATGCCTTTTGCTTCCCCGCATGTCTGTGCTCTTTGTGTCTGTCTAGCGCAGGTTTTAACCCGAACCCAACTGAATATATGTAGTGTTGATCTATAGATCTAAGACGGGGAGTTAGCAATGGCTGGACAATTCCCGAACAGAGCTAACGTGTGACTGGTCGTGCAGGCTTCTTTCTGCATGAGACGCACCCTAGATCTCTCCCTAACCTGGCCCTCTCTTACAAACACACTTAGTTTTAGTTAGGTTAGGAAGATATTAAATAGGTACTACGGCTGACGTCCCCTGCTCAGCAACTGATAACTTGGGAAACGTCTCAACTGGGGATTTCTCGTGATTTAAGCTTATTATGTAAAATATATGCACTTATATAATATATATATATATATATATTTTCATTTTAGTTGAAGTTCGGCCACTCAGAGGTCTACAAGTCTGGGAACAACACATAACTTAGAACAGTCATAACTCAGAAACCTCGGAAAAAAAATCCACGTAACTTAGAACTGTCATGAGTTAAAACGATCATAACTTAGAAACACATAAGTCTAGAGACCTGCAAATTTCGCGGTTTCGATGGCCTTCGGGATAGACTGCACATACCCCTGTACACCCGGGCAAATAACGCAAGTTCGTTGGCTGCCGACTTGTAAGTCGTCTCAGCTGGTTTGTCTGTGATTCGATCCTTCTTTGGTTGAGGGTTTATAACTGTTTGAGATTCGTCCAGATGAACAGTAAGCCAATAGAAAAATTATCTAAGAGGTATATGTGTTTGAATTCTAGCTAATCACCGAATGAATCCGCGAATTTTGCAGGTCTCTATCCATAGTTTACCTAAAGGACTCTGAGCCAATCAAAAAAAAACCTCAATACAATAAATTAAATATCAAATCAAAAGCACCCCAGTTAACATAGGTGTAGCCAATGAGAAGGTGTTACTTGCCCGAGGATATAGATGGTTGTGCAGTCTATCTTAGACGTCACTGAAATAGCGAATTTTTCCAATCCCTACTAGAGATTCTAGGATAGATGAAACAGTAATTGGGGACTGAATCAACCACAGACTGCAGTAAAAAAGAGTGAGCTAGTCTTTCAGTGTTCGCCAGAGATGTGTAACATATAACCTCTGTAACGAGGAAATTCATGTGTTCCCGTGTTGTAAATACATTTCTAGAACGCCGAATGAATCCGCGAATTTTGCAGGTCTCTACACATAACGTATAAACACACTACGCAGAATCGCACAACTTAGAAACGTCGTAACTTAGAAAGTCATAACAAGTCATAACCGCGTTGAACGTGTGGATATGTGACGAGGACGCACACCTTGGAGTCTGTGTCCGTGAAGGATGCGGGTCCGTGTCGTATCTCCCCGCGATGCTCGGGGGAGCAGGGGAGGAACTGAAGGAAGGAGTCCTTCACGCCGTTTTTAGTTCTCTCACCTGCCCGAGGAAGAACACGTGCTCAGGGAAGTAACACGTGCTTTCTAAAGGAACACGTGCGTGCTCAGCTTCGGCCCCTTGCAGTATCATCACGCACAAATGAGTTCAAAACATACAACCCGAAGCGCCTCCCACGGCTGGTACACGTTTTTTGAAGTGTTGGAGCTGAACAAAAAAAAACCTTATCATATTGCAAAATAACAAATAAAGTATTTAAGACGAAACACTAAGCGTGTGGATGATGTTTTACTGAGCAAATTTCTACAACCACCCCAAAACTTGTCGCTGCGTTAAATGTATTTCTCCACTGTGATTTTTTTTTTGTAAATTCACAGAAATATTGGGTTCTAACACTTAAAGTTTTTTGTAAACCATTCCCTGAATAGCTTTACAGTATTAACTGCGCACATTATTAAGCATAATAAAACAAAATAAATTTCAATGATTGAATATTAGATTCCTTTCCATGGTTTAAAAATATATGCTTGAATGAAATATCAGTTAAAATATTTTGAATTATGAGCCGATTTTTGTAAGAAATACTTAGTATTAACGTATTTAATATATCCAATCCTTGTTATGTGTTAAACAAAGTTACAATATCATTCTTGTAGCAGAACAAACTATTATTTAGCAACTATTTTCCAAAGGAATATTTTGTAAAATTACAGATAATTTTGTTTGTTGGTATAGGTAAATAACACATTGGAAAAATGTATGGAAAATAGAGGTGTTACAGACAATTATTTTGATAAAATAATTTTAGGACTGCGAAAAGTTTTGTTGTGGTTTTAGAAATGTTTTCAGTTAAAAATCATACAGATACTCATGGTTTCTTTTAAATATGTACTTTATATACGATATTTTTTGCAACTTCATTCGTTTTGGAAAGCACTTTAAACCATCGATATGTTTTCAACTCATTAGTTCGTGATAAACCTACAACCAAGATTGTTGGTCGAATTCTGACTAATTCTATATTGATCATCAAAATGCCGTCAAGGGAATTTCAAGTTCAAATGCAATGCAACAACGACCAACTAATTATGATCATAATTGTTAAGAACTTAGTTCATGTATTATGTAGATATTCGCTACCAGATTCAAGATTATCTCAGGAGTTGAAAATTGTGCTTTCTAAATTTATTTCTTTATGTTCTGTGGAATCGGTTTATTCGTTGCTAATTAGTCACGTTTGAAATTTGTAGTTGGGTCATTTGTGTTAACAACTGAATACTTAGAAGATGGTATTTTTGAATATGAAGATTTTTTCAGTTATTTTTTACGATTATTTCAATAAACACTTTTCGTGGTGAAATTATATATTTTCACACGTATTTTAGGTTTAGACATTTAAGAGATGTGTTCAATTAAAAAAAATCACTTTGAAATTATTTTTATCTAATTTCTATTGAAAATACGATACAATTATAAATAAATAAAAGTTTGCTGGAAGTGGTTTTAGTTTAGTCATCAGGATAAATATTGTAAATTGCAGCTAACCGCAATATTTTGCTTTAATGATCTTTCATGATTTAAAAAAAAAACTGGTAAAGAGATTATTTATTTTTACGGGTAGTTTCATCTTAGATACGTAAGAGTTGTATTCAATTTAAAAAAATTGTATTTCACATCTGACAGTTCTTTAATGTTTTTTATTAGAATTTTACCCAAATCGAAGTGTTGCGAAAATGAAACAGATGTGAAAGGTGAATGCACTCAAACTTAAACCTACCAGTTCAAAAATTACGAAACCACAAACCAATCATTTTGTAGAAATTTACTACGACAGATGGGCTCACAGGGTGAGCATAAAGCCACATTACAGTATAGAAAATTTGAAGTGGGGAGAGTGAAGCCATTTTACCACGTTTTTATTAACTCGCTGTTTGACTGTTTGTTTGTCTGTTCAGTACAAATTATGCAATCGATTTTCAACTAACTTCCCAATGAACTAGAGACTTCAAACTTTAAACATAGCTCAAACTGGGTGAAAATGCAGACACAAGACTAAAATGCAGAAAATAGTTATTTAAACAAAAATATTAATAAACCACGTTTTTAAAACGTACAAAAAAGTAAAATAATAATAATAATTTCTTCTAGCCCGTACATATTAGTAACCCCATACAGATTGTCCTGAAGATTTTAGCTTTTGAATTTTTTAATACCTATGAAAATACCTTTAAGATTTAAAACTAAAAACGTGGGGCGCATGCAACCGATGATAAATAGTAATAAGCTATGTGGATTTTTTTTTTTCGAGAATTCTAAGTTAATGACTGTTCTAAGCTGTGTGTTTCTAAGTTATTTTTGGATCCTTGTAGGATGTCGTCTCGCGGGTCCGTCGCGAGTCGGCCTTGAGGGGGGCAGAAACTCCCCCCCCCCCCATCCTCCCCAGAATCCAATCCAGTGGCTCGGACACGCGGAAGTGGACTTCGCCCGCGGCTGCTAATGGCCGCAGCCAATTAGGCGAGCCTTTAGCGCCCGCGCTTGCATTTCCGCCCGCAACCACGCCATATGACCGCGGTCGATAAACTGAACGAGCGAAACAGCGCGCATGTTTGTTTTGGTAACACCACCTGATCATTTAATTCAACTTTACGGAAATACTTATCTCAGAACACCAGAACAGCATTTTTTTTTTATATCGTCTTAAAATGGTAGTTGCAGTAAAAGTTATTCAGAGATCTTGCGGTATCTGATCATTTCCGATGACACTGTCGGGCAGTTGTTGTACTATTATAATGTATAATTTATCAATATCCTAATCATTCTTTTTTTTTTACATTTTAATAGGTGTGAACAGGCTTAAAAAAATGTTTCTTCCTGTTGACATTTTTTTCCCGAGAGAGCTTTACATGTTCGCCGGTTATTTTTTTTTTTTGCTCAGGGGATGTTCCAGATTCCATGTGCCCACTTCACCCTCCTTCCCCTTTATCAAAGTCAATCCTATATTCGCCCCTGGTGAAACCTAGCGGTCAGAGCTTCCTCCAATGAATCACCATCTCTGGTATCGTAGTTACACGTCGTACATCCGCGCATGCGTGACGGAGGTACCCAACAGAACCATGGCGTCACGTCAGGGGGAAGGGGACCCACCAGCAAGAGAGAGAGAGAGAGAGAGAGAGAGAGAGAAAGACGCTGGAATGCAGACGTTTCCTGGAACTGGAGGAAACGCGAGAGTCCCCGAGGAACCGACTGCCAGCGCCTCCCGCGAGGAAAGGCGGAACCAGCAGCGTCGGTGGGCGTGGCTTCAGTTGCGCCACGGAACTTCGTCCAGAGTCGGCGTCTCCGTCTCCCCCTCCACCCCCTTTTTCTCCCCCAAATGGAAAAAATAATTACCAAGACGTGTCGTCGTCTCTTGGTCTCTTGAGACGTCCGCCGCTTTTTTTACCTCTCCGCTCCTCACCCTCCCCCCTCCCCTATTCCACCTCCTTTCATTCCTAAGGTTCGACGGGCGACGGCATTTTTAATTTTTGATGTGTATAACACAACAGCATGCGGCATTTTGTAGGTGTAATTTCCTGAATGGAAGAGAAATGTGTAACCACGGTGCTGCCATCTGTGGCAGAAGGCAAGGGAAACATTATACAATTAACTGTTTAATGGATTTGATCGATATGGGCTAGTTTTTTTTTAAATAAAATTCCTTGTCGAAAATCAGGTACATAGCCGGGGTTCCTTTGTTCGCTTTTATTGTATCCATTCCATTGCATAGTTTAAAATTTCGTTCTGCAAATGGAATGATTTGATAGTCGACGTAGCTGCTCCGGCAGTGAATTCTAGTGGCGGGCGCGGAAACTACATGTGTTTCGCGTCCATAAATTTATTTGAAAACCCATTTTCCGGTTATATATCACGCTCCGCATTATTTTTTAAAGAATTCTACCTTAAACTTCGTGTCCGAGTTTCGTATTGTAAGCGTATTTTCAACATGATAACACGCGGATTTGCTCTTGTTACCGAGGTTGGATGTTTTGCTTCCCGAATAAAACTGCCAGAAGTAAGGACGCGTTAACGATAGACCAAACTAAAGTACTCTTGGAATGACATTGTTTCAGTGTTGAGAAGACAGCAGATCGCCGCTCTACCTTCTGGCTCTGGGGTAGAGATTCTGACTTGTGACTTGTAGGACCCGGGTTCGCGCCCCGGCTCCTCCAAGGCGGATTGTCTCAGGCAGATGGTGGCATTTGTCTGATAGGAACACAATCCCTTGCAACAAGTCAGGCTACCAAAGAGACGGTGGGTGGGGGAAAAAAAAAATAAACTTCTAGGATGGCTTCCAAATGGGGAACCCGTTTCTTTATTGATGCTTCCCGTGCGAAGGCCATCCTGAGGTTTCTCCGGGGTAGCGGTGTTTTGCATAAGACAATTGTAGCATTATCAACACACCAGGTTATAAATAAATCTATATTATATTAAATTCTTATTATATAATAAATAAAGATGTAATTATATATCATTAAATATAATAAAACAAATAACCACACCAGGTTATAAATAAATATTTTGTAAACCGTTCCATAATAGCTTTCCAGTATTAACCGTGCACATTAATAAGCATAATAAAACCAAAATAATGTCAAACAGTTGAAATTATCATATTCGTGGTTTAAAAAAAAAAATATATGCTTGAATGAAACATTGTTAAAAATATGAAATTATGCGTCAATTTTCGTAAGAAATACTCAGTATTATCTCGCAAAACGTATTTCATATTTGCAAAAATAAACATCGTCATGTGTTTTAATAAATTCCAAGATTTTTCTTGTAGCTTTATAAACTATTTCTGGGCAACTCGTTTACAAAAGAATATTTTGTGAAATAAAGTGTAGAAGTTTTATTTTTGTGCATGACAATGATTATCTTTTTTTTTTTTGCTAACGATGCAGAGCATGGAGCCAAATCCTTGTCCCTTTTTTTTTTTTTTTTTCGTATTCTTCGGTGAAATTTGGCTGCGGACTGCGCGGGTGAAAGGGGTACGCCCGAGCGCATCCTCTCTCTCTCTCTCTCTCTCTCTTAATCTCCCGCCAAAACAGTTTCACCGACGGTCCGTGCCAAATGGACCACATTCACCTGTCAACCCGCGTCCCTCATGCAGCGTTCATTAATCACACTTAAAAAAAATTATTCTTAACTTTTAATGAAGATTCCCTTTGTAACCCATTTGTCAAGAAATGGTTTGTAATGCCACAAGAAATATACGTATTGTAACATTGTTATGGTTATTTCTGCACGTATGAAATACGTTTTTCGATATATTCTCTTACGAAAATTTGCGCATAGTTATATATTTGAAATCATGTTTCATTCAAGCATATATATATTTTTTAACAATGGAAAATATAATTGAATATTCAATAATTGGACCTTGTTTTGTTGTATCATACTTGTCACCACCTAGTGATGTCGGCGGTAACATATGCATGTACCAACCTACCAGTACCTACGACTAGTGTGTGTGCACCACAGTTCCCACAGGGACACCAGCATCGGGCATGGAGTGGATGCGACATACGTCTGCAAGCCCTGGATCTCAGACCGGCAATGTGCGGCGTGATATCGGTAATTTACAGACAAACTTCAGCGGGCTGGAGGGCAGATTGGAAGCTCGCCCACCCGGACAAAGCAGCGCCACTGATGAGAGATCGGCTGGAAGGACAGGTGTCGGCAGGACAGTTCGTGGATCTACGACTTCGAGTCGCGGTCCAGCGCGGCACTAGTAGAAGAGCGACAGGAGATGCAGATGCGGTGCTCTCGCAACCAGGTGGCTCTGAGCGACATATCGCACGAGCAGACCGAAAACCTGAACACTCGATTAGAACATGTCGAGGAGGCTACTACTGCCAGTCATGATTGATCAGTCAGCTATTAATCAATTGTCTACGAATCACGAGGTCAATGATCTGACTACAGGGGCGACGGAACACTGCCATATCGGAAGACTACCATAATGGTAGTATTCCGCCTGGCCTCTTCGAAAAAGGCGGAAAAGTACCATAACGGAAAAGTGCCATACGTCCAAAGGACAAAACGGAATTCTGCCATATTTTCTTACACCCTCCATGGAATGAGCACAGCAGCATTGTCCTCGAAGTAGCGTATAGAATACTCGGTAGGTAGCACTGTCAACCCTCTAGCTGTTTTTCAGGTTAAATTTAAATATTACATATAGCGCTTCTGACGGTGATAGTTGCAATAACAAATCACTTCCAGATCGCGGACGAGAAGAAAGAAATGTTTCCGAAAATGAAATATAGGGAGCAGCACTGTATTCTTATTACGACGATTTAAAAAAAAAAATACATGTGGTACCTACCTATGATTCCATTCTGCCAAAATATCTTACAATTTCTACGGTATGAGGAAAACAGCCTTACTCGTAAAATTTTAATGTGACTAGCTTCATAGAATTTACATTTTTGCACACTCGAATAATTTAAGTACCGTAATTATTTAATGAGTGCAAATCCAACTCAAATATTCAAGGATTTTCTTATGTAATGTTTTCATTATTAGGGTAACTGAACACAAAAGATCAGATATTAAGGTTTTTAATGTCTATAATAAATTATTTAAAGTCTACAAAATGTGTTTTTAAGATGCTGAAATGCGAGGGAAATATTTTTGTGTAGTGTACAGGGCACTCTAGGGAAGACAGGCTCGTACATCGAATGTTGATGGGATTAGCACAGGCTTACAGTCTTTCAAAAATAAACTCTGCTGAAATTTAAGTATATTTTTATATTAGAAAATAAAATATATTACTATGCGTAGCATATTATCCTGCTTCATTAAAACTGTCAGATCAAATTGAAATTCAGTTTTTTGTGCCTTGCAGCACCTATAAACGAATAATGAAATAAAATAACAACAAAAACAAGACATACACATCAATGCGACAAAACACGAAACAACACAACACACAAAATAAATAAAGATTTATAAAGTTCATGTTAACCAATTGGTTACTTTGGTTTTCACAAAACTCTTAAACTTAAACGGTGTATAAAAATAAATAGGTAATTACAAAAGTTTTACCAATGAATATTTGTAGATTATTCAAATTTTATAGTTACTAATGGTTTTAAAAGTGTCACTAATTCTGGAATTGCAAGTTGGAATTCTTAATCCAAACCAAGTCATTATGTCTGAACCAACAAAAATAGCAATAATATGTATATAATAAAAAGTGCATCACTGATCAAACACCTAATAAATAGAAAATGCAAATAGGTTATATATGAATGTAGCATATTCAAAATAATTTAAATGCCTGAAATTTGTAAATATTAATATAAGAACTTTTTATGCACACTTTAAATTCTTTTCTAATTAAAATCATTTGATGCAGAGAAAGTTTTAAATTTAATAAGACCTAAAGGTCTTCATGTGTTGCTAATAGTATTATCTATATTTTGGTGAAAAAAAGCTTGGTATCAATATAACTCGAAGGTCTTAAAAGAGGACACCACGTTTAATGTCATTACTTACTATGTGATAATTCTGATTAATTAAATTTAGAGACGTTTGTTAACTTGAAAACCATATCTGGACAGCTGAAATATCTGGCTGAATAGTTTCACAAACATGTTTTTTCTCGTCGGCATTTTTCTTGATCAATTCTGATTACAGTTGTAATATCATTTATAAAATATTAAAGAGTAGTTGAGATAAACTACTACTTTGCGGAACACCTAATACCATGAAAATGCATTTGCAAATTTGACTGAAAAGTGTATATTTGTAAAATAATTAAAACATACATACCACGCATTGTTTGGCGAGGCCTAAATTTGATAATTTTTTTAATCATAAGATTATGTTGGAAAGTATCAAAGGCTTTCCTCATGTTGAAATAAATAGAATATTTTATTTACATCTGGATTTATACTGGTACACACACGCATATAAAAAAAAGCGTGTGTTAAGGACGATATTCCTGATTGAAAACTATGTGGTTTTACAGAAATAATAGTTTTAGGAATAAAATTCATGTGCCAATAAATATTTTTTTCGTCAAAAACTTATAAAATACTACAAAACAAAGGTTTCTGAATAAAATTTAACTGTCAATAATACTTCAATAAATGGTTGAACACACAACATCGGTATACAATAACTCACTGACTGATACACACTTAATTAAAATATTTTATGTACAAACGCAAGTTTTTTTTAATGTTTTAAATTTTTGTTTGAGCTGTATTTTTAACATATTGGAATGATAATGCTACAGTCACTAAAAAACTAAAACGCTACGAAACTAATTTTTTTTTTTTGCAAAACTCCGTTCCCCCGGAGAAACCCCCGGAATGGCCACCGCATGGGGAGCCCAAGAAAATAAACGGGCTCCCCATTTGGAAGCCACCTGGAAGGTTTTTTTTCTATTCCACCCACCTTTTATTTGGTAGCCTGACTTGTTACAAGGGATTGTATTCCTACTCGAGAAAAAGCCACCATTTTATCTGGGCAATCCGCCTTGGAGGAGACGGGGCGCGAACCCGGGTCCTACAAGGCACAAGGCAGGCGCTCTACCCCAGAACCAGAGTGGTATAGCGGATACTTGTAGTCTTCTTAACACTGACATGATGTTATATCACGATTTTACTGTAGTTGCGTGTGTCCTTAACACGTGCAGAAACATCTAACCTCGGTAAGGAACAAATTGATGTGTTCTTATGTTGTTCGTTCAGAATGAATTATGTAATTTCATAACAGTGAAATATAATTTGTATAACTAGTCTGGCAATGTTTTAGTTGAATTTCTGCAAACAAACTTACAGTCCCGCAGTACAATAATTATATGTATAGAACTACAGACTAGTAATAAAATATGTAAAGAGCTTGCACTGTCGATGGTAAAGTTATTTTGAAATAAATGTTAGATATTAAAAGAGTGTGTTTCGTTAAAACATGTGTGTGCATACAAGTATGAAGTTATTGTATAACATTTTATTTATTTGGTTTTAAAGCCACAGAAAAGTAAACTTTTTTATATTACTTTTATCTTTATTTTGTTTTACCGTGCTTAATATGCGCAGCTAATACTGGAAAGCTATTCAAACAACTGTTTGCAAATATCTAAATATTGGAGGTACTGGGGCAACACGAAGCATAAATGGTAACACTATTTTGTAGTGATACAGTTATTTTCATGTATATGTACAAATATGTATATTTACAAGAGTATTTCTGTTCCATTTACACAGAAAATTTACGGTGCACAACGGCAAACATAATTACTCAACGATGAAACTTAACAGATAAAAGTTGAAAAAACAACGGCTATACAGAGACGCACAGGTGAACCCAGCGATGTGAAGAAACAGCGATGACAGCACAGACGAACTCCGTAAGCAACAGTTGAGCGAAAAAACAGATACTTTTAAAACCACAACGATGGTAGCACAGAATAACACAGTATATTTTTCCCAATACAACAGGTATTTATTAAATGTTTGATGAGAATAGCTGAGGAAACTCAAAAGATCCGTGTGTATTGCATAACAAGTGGACCTCGTCATGTGTACCTGTGTACCTTTTCCGTGGACGGGAAACTAAACGTGTGGTGAGTGGGGTGTGTTGACACAACGGCCCGTCGACGTGTGGACCCAGGACGCTCAGCTGAGCAAAGGGAGAAAAAGAAGAAAAATCACGTGGTCCCAATCCGTTCCACGGAGGATGTCCAGCAGATCTTCCATAGAGAACGCTTCGCTGGGAAACGCGGGCCACAGGAAACCGAAGATTCACGCCAGTCCATTCCGAGGCCGGCTCGTGGACGTTCGGTTCTTCAACAGGTCGAGGCAGGATTTGAATTTGAATTTAAATTCCATTTACAGTTTCAGGCTGATTGTTTCAAAAACTGGACGGGAGTTAGGCGGTAAAACTTAGCTAGCAATGCCCCCCCCCCCCCCCCCCGTATTTTCGCCTTTGTAAAGTATTACATGGGGAGGGGCATTATTTAACTATTTATAATCATGTGTAATTTCATAATTTTGCTGGTGATTTAAATTAAAACCCAAAAATATAAATAAATTTTATGGCTTACAAACGGCTTTCAATAATTTTATTTAATGTTTTTGAGAACCTCAAAAGCCAATTTATAATTCAATCCTAGCACGAACTGAGAGCTTGAAATCGCGTTGCGTGAATTACAGGTTTTAATATAGCATTTGTTGTAACACTGTTTTTGGAATATCACAAATAAATAAAAATTAAGTTTTTTCAACTCTGTGAAAAGCATTTTTTATATGATAATGAAAAATAAACAAATATTTATTTATTATATCATAAGGGTAAAAGCGTTACGACGAAGACTATACATAAAAACATTTTATTAATAATGTACTAATTCCACATGGCACCACACATGCATTTTTTCATGCTAGTATTGAAAGATAGTTTGGCCTCTAACTTTTTATTCAAAACCATTAAATAAACAATTATTAAAATTAAAACCATTAACAAACAATAACTCTTTGCTATATAATTAATTTAAATCATGACCAAAAACACGAATTTACTGAAGAAGAAGAATTTGAAATACGTACTACCATCTTAAAACATGCTTGTTGTCTATGCAAACGTTCAATTTCCATTACATACACTGTACTGCAGGCGCGAATAAAATTTTTTCTAGCACACTTGTACGTCCCTAAGGCCAATAAACCTTAATTTTTCTGGGGGAGGACGATAAGATTGAGTCAGCGAATGTTTAGGAGAATATATGATAGAGTTTTTATCTCATCCTTCGTTAAAAAGATAAATAGTCTTAGCTCATAGTGGAATAAGCACTGTTTCAATTTAAATTGAACTAACTACTATTCACATCCTTCGCTGGGGAGGGGGAAGCACAGTTTATCTTTTATTCCATTACAACCAATTTATGAATTCACTGCAGTCCATCCATCTAATATGATCAATTTTAAAATCTTACCCAAGCCTCAACGTGATAAAATTCACCTTTGATCTTAATACATTATACATAGTTAGATGCTGTTCAAAAATAAATTTGAATTACTGGTAATTTTATTTATTACGTGAAAGAATACTCTGTTTATCTAAAAAAAAATATACAACAATATAAGTTAACAAACTACAATCCAAACAAAAATTATTTTCTGAGAAATAAGGTTTTTTATTTTTAATTTTTTTAAAATTAGATTTGCCCCTGAGCTGGAACGTACTTCTGTCGTCTGCGGGCTTCCGCTATAGCCTAACACCCCCCCCCCCCCCCCCCCATTTTTTTTTCTTTTAAGTAAGATGAACAAATATAATCTACTCTAGACCACACCGCACCAGACTTTTGAAATCGGTTAGAACTTTTTAATGTCTTATTTTTAATTATTTTTTTCGTGCTACTGCACTGTATGTATTTTTTTTAATTTATATATTTTAACAAATAAGAAACAAAACCATAAACTTTAGAAATGCGTTAAAATAGAATTTTAAGGGCTATTTTTTTTTTTTTTAATTTTTTATTCGGACTTTCCATTAACTGGGAGGTATGCCATATCACCCAAACCCTCCATTCAGCCTTCCTTCCACCCCGAAATGAGTACGTAGCTGTGTGTTGAGATCGGACGCGGTGAAAGGCGACGAAGACGCACGCACGTACCTGTTAGCAGTGGGAGGTCGGGGCGCAGGGAGATGAAGGCAGCAACTCGTTTTCGTATTCGTTGTTGTCCGCTCGGTCGGCCGGCAGCTCGCGGTCCCCCACTCCCCGCGCACTGCTCACCGTCTCACCGTCTGCTCGGCCAACCGGCGGTCGACTGGCAGCACTGGCGCGGAGACGAGGGACCCCCTGCCCGCAGAGCCCACGCCACGCGCGGCCGAGGACTCCTACGCGGTGATGTCACCCCTCCCCGGCCTAGACCTCCGTCCCTCCGTCCGAGACGCGGAGACGATCCCAGCAGCGCCTCCGACGTGATACGCTTCCGACGCGATGCACTTCCAATGCGATACACTTCCGACGCGATATACTCCCAAAGTGATACACACACTTCCGACGCGATATACTTCCAAAGCGATACACTTCCGACGCGATGCACTTCCAAAGTGATACACACACTTCCGACGCGATATTCTTCCAAAGCGATACACTTCCGACGCGATGCACTTCCAACGCGATATACTTCCAAAGTGATACACACACTTCCGACGCGATATACTTCCAAAGCGATACACTTCCGACGCGATGCACTTCCAACGCGATATACTTCCAAAGTGATACACACACTTCCGACGCGATATACTTCCAAAGTGATACACTTCCGACGCGATGCACTTCCAATGCGATACACTTCCGACGCGATAAATTTTCAACGTGATATACTTCCAAAGCGATACACACACTTCCGACGCGATATACTTCCAAAGTGATACACACACTTCCGACGCGAGTAGTATAGGAATGAATGTCCTGGGAATGGGTTCTGGGTGTGGAGCCGAGAGCCGATCCACATCTCTGCCGTCACGCCCATCTGTGACGTCACGACGGCCATCTTTGAGGAGTGTAACGGGACATAGCGTAACGGGACAAGTTTGACCTTGACCTTTGACCCTCAAAATTCGCCAAAATTGGGCAAAAATTGCCCAAAATTCGTCAAAATTTACATTTCTGTGGAAAAAAATTCCGCCAAAAATTCTCAAAAAATTCCACAAATTAAAAATGTCTCTTTTCGAGGGAAAAATTCCCATTTCGAGGGAAAATTTCCCGTTTTTAGTCCTTAAAAATCCCAGCGGCTAGAAATGTCCATATAGAGGCTTAAGCATCCATGTCTACAGCCTCTGATAAGCCTCTGACGTCATCATGGAATATGTCATTTTGAATTATGACGTCACCGTTGCAATTTCCATTACGGCCGCCATCTTTAACTTTTTTATTTATTATCCGATTTCAACGAAAAAAATTTTAAAAATTATAAAAAAAATTAAATAATAAAATTTTAATAAAATATTTTAAAAAACATACTTTTTACGACACGGAGTTCGGAGTCCTCGGTTCGAAACTGGTGAGGGCAAAAAATAAAAAATCATCAGATCCTTCCTCCGTGGTGGCTGCAAGCAGACTGACTCCCACCACATGTTTCATATCATATATATAATCCGGCAGTATGACGTCATGTACGCCATCTTGAAATTGGAACGCCATCTTGAAAATCTTTATTTATTATCCGATTTTAATGAAAAAAATTCTAAAATTCATCATAAAATTAACGTATTTGAATTTGTTTGATTATATCGATGTACGTCCTTGGTTCGATTCCCGGCGAGAGTAAACACTCGATCCTTCCTCCATGAAAGCTACCTAGACTGATCTACCGCCAACAATACCAAGGTATATATCGTCAACTGGTATGACGTCATGTCCGACATCTTGTCTTCATCCGCTGGAGACCACCATCTTGTTTTCGTCGGCGAGAGTGCGCTGACGCCATGTTAGTTTAGTTGTTATCCGCTACAGTGCAGTAATCATTTATTACCGAGGTGCCCCCGCCATCTTGAAATTCGGCCGCCATCTTGAAATCATGTAATAATGTAGCTAGAAAAGCGGGAAAAAACCAAAATTCATTAAATAAATTTGTAATCCATATAATGATTGATTGGATCGACTACGGTCCTTGGTTCAATCCCTGGCCGATACAAAACAACTTTAATTTAAAAAAAATACTAAAAAAGTGTTAGGTTTGAGAAAATAAAAACACCACAAGTTCTTTTAAAAAAATTTTATTACATAAATTCCATACACTACTACAAGAACAAAAAAAACACTGACAAATTACTAAAGCCTTTTCGATTCCTCGTTTCAAACAGTCTTCTTATTGTACGGACTAAGCCTTTTACATGACTTTAAATGTCTATCCGATCCGTTCATCACCGCAGCCAGAGACGGACTGAAGTGCATATCACTTATATAGTCTCATTAGCCGGTACAACACATGAGTCAAATAAATAACCATGTTCATTATACATCTCGGAGCATTTTTTATAATGACGATGTAAGCTATCGAGACGTGAAATTAGTTTATTGCACTGAAAGTGTATTCTTTGAACATTATTAGAACAACCGCTTCTTTCATGTCTGCGAGCATTTGAGGCGATAGTAAATGATGCGCCACAGTATTTGCACTGATGCGAAGTACGCTCTTCATTAATTAAAGTATTCAATGCTGATGAAACTTCAGCTGATGGTGGAACAGCACGTATCGAAGTCTCCTCCAGTGTTGTCAGAGGCGTTGCCAACGGGATCTGCACCTTCTCCATCGTAGCTGTCGTCAAGGTTCCCGTAGACGATTGTACAACCTCCGAGTTCGACGTTAAAGACGGTAAAGATGCCATCGAGGTCTCAAGAACAGCTAATTGACACGACTTATGCACCAGAAGAAATAAACTAGGCGATCCTTACACCGCCGACGTCAGTAACAAACTAAGCGTCCTGCTGTCTAGGACTCGCTTATATACATGCACCGTATGGAATAATACGCTAGTCAAATCAAGAACCATTTACAATAATACTAGAGTCAAATCTACAAATTAAAAAAGAGGATCATTTGATCGAAAAAAAATTCGATCTCTCCAATATACGCCAGGCTCCAAGAGCTACATTTCACGTCATCAGATCCATCTACATTTTGCTCCTATGCTTCAATTGATCATTAGCTTCAAGTGCTCCAACACGTAATGTACGCAATGTACGCGCAATACATGGAATTTACACGCAATAAATGTAATGATTACACAGTACACACAGGAAACGGAACGTACAAACAGTACACACAAACACACACAGGAAACGGAACGTACACACAGTACACACAAACACACACAGGAAACGGAACGTACACACAGTACACACAGGAAACTGAACGTACACACAGGAAACTGAACGTACACACAGGAAACGGAACGTACACACAGTACACACAGGAAACTAAACGTACACACAGTACACACAGGAAACTAAACGTACACACAGTACACACAGGAAATGGAACGTACACACAGTACACACAGGAAACGGAACGTACACACAGTACACACAGGAAACTAAACGTACACACAGTACACACAGGAAACTAAACGTACACACAGTACACACAGGAAATGGAACGTACACACAGTACACACAGGAAACTGAACGTACACACAGTACACACAGGAAACGGAACGTACACACAGTACACACAGGAAACGGAACGTACACACAGTACACACAGGAAACGGAACGTACACACAGTACACACAGGAAACGGAACGTACACACAGGAAACGGAACGTACACACAGTACACACAGAAAACGGAACGTACACACAGTACACACAGGAAACGGAACGTACACACAGTACACACAGGAAACGGAACGTACACACAGTACACACAGGAAACGGAACGTACACAGTACACACAGGAAACGGAACGTACACACAGGCTTAGTTGGAAATCAGAATACAAGAAATAAAAACATAAAATTTTTACTTTCAATATTTTATTACTTCTCAACATTACACAAATACAAGTAAAAGAAGCCATTATTGTATGTAGCCAGCTTTCCTCAGTTCTTTGAGTATGAAGGATATTTCTTTGATGCACGGATAGTTTCCTGCACAAAGCGAGCCATGTAGAAGTCTTAGCCGGTCAACCAATATGTTTGGATCTTTCCATGATGTGTAATCAATCTCTTCTACCACCATCTTACTTGCTTGTTTATTATAAATACTTTTAATATCACAATCGTCCCAGTGATCATTATAAGCATTATCAGATTTATTTATTATAACACGACGTTTCCATCGTTTCGGTCTCAGGACATCGCCACATTCTTCGATCTTGTCAGCTCTAGGTGCTTCATCACAGTCTATGCCTTTGTCAACAGCCGCAGAGTCACTGTAACAATCACTGTAGAAGACATCCTCTTCACCCAGATTATCGTATGAATTCGCTATCGATGATGTTGAAGTGTCTTCATCGTCTTCATGCTTCCTTTTTAGGAGTCCATCATTTTTACAAAGAATGGAGGATCTACTGAATATAGGCTTGAATGCATTCTCACTTTTCGCGGTGTTGATACTTACATTAGTTTCAGTCTTCCCGAAGCCATTAGCATCCTTCAATTTATGTTCTTCCTCACGATCGGGTGAGCTAATACCATCACGCCCAGGACAAGGAAAATTATTATCATAATGCAGATTACTCTTCTTTAGTCTAGTGGATCCATCGGTGTCCTCTATGCCGTAAGTAGTCTTGACTTTACATGTTATACCATGTCTTTTTAAGCTGTCAATTCGTGTTAACAACCTGCTACAACGATTACAGCTTAACATGTTGCGTAGTGGGTTTCTAGCACAATCATTCTTCTCATGACGTCTAGCATTCCTTCTCATGACAAAATCCTTGCCACAGTATCTACAGCGGCTTCCTTCCGATTCAGCTATATATAACAAACCACGATCCATGGTAGCTTCTGTGACTAATGTTAGATACAAACTGTCAGTTTTCTCCAATTGGAACCATTTATTAAATAGAGTTTTTGAAATATTTCATCAGCGAGAGTTAAGTTATCTAATGCAAAGCAAATTGATGCAAGTAGTTCCGGCTGTCGTCAACAGATGGCGCCACGTGTTTCTTGCAGGTAAATAATATATATTTCATTAATGCGGGATGCGGAACGCTCACTATCGATCGCAAAGGGAGGTTGGCTACGATAGTATCCAAGGAGAAAAAAGTTCGTCCTTCCTGCTAGTGCTTCTCAGATTTCTCACGGTCCGCCATCTTGGATTACGACGTCACGGCGGCCATCTTGGATGGGTGTGACCATGACCTTTGACCGAAACCGCAGGAATGATCGCAAGCACACGGATTAACCATCAAAATATTGATAAGAATAATCAGGAGCACACGGAGAAAACCATCATAATATTGGCAAGAATAATCAGGAGCACACGGAGAAAACCGCCACGAGTTTTCTTTGATATCATTAAAATACAAAAAAAAAATAATAAAAAATAAAAAATAAAAACGAAAAAAAATTCAAACATTCTGCTAGCTTGTGAACTTCTCATTGTTGAGCAAAGATAGAGTTCTAGTACAAGCCAGAATGTTTGAATTTTTTTTTCGTTTTTATTTTTAATTTTTTATTATTATTTTTTTGTATTTTAATGATATCAAAGAAAACTCGTGGCGGTTTTCTCCGTGTGCTCCTGATTATTCTTGCCAATATTATGATGGTTTTCTCCGTGTGCTCCTGATTATTCTTATCAATATTTTGATGGTTAATCCGTGTGCTTGCGATCATTCCTGCGGTTTCGGTCAAAGGTCATGGTCACACCCATCCAAGATGGCCGCCGTGACGTCGTAATCCAAGATGGCGGACCGTGAGAAATCTGAGAAGCACTAGCAGGAAGGACGAACTTTTTTCTCCTTGGATACTATCGAAGCCAACCTCCCTTTGCGATCGATAGTGAGCGTTCCGCATCCCGCATTAATGAAATATATATTATTTACCTGCAAGAAACACGTGGCGCCATCTGTTGACGACAGCCGGAACTACTTGCATCAATTTGCTTTGCATTAGATAACTTAACTCTCGCTGATGAAATATTTCAAAAACTCTATTTAATAAATGGTTCCAATTGGAGAAAACTGACAGTTTGTATCTAACATTAGTCACAGAAGCTACCATGGATCGTGGTTTGTTATATATAGCTGAATCGGAAGGAAGCCGCTGTAGATACTGTGTCAAGGATTTTGTCATGAGAAGGAATGCTAGACGTCATGAGAAGAATGATTGTGCTAGAAACCCACTACGCAACATGTTAAGCTGTAATCGTTGTAGCAGGTTGTTAACACGAATTGACAGCTTAAAAAGACATGGTATAACATGTAAAGTCAAGACTACTTACGGCATAGAGGACACCGATGGATCCACTAGACTAAAGAAGAGTAATCTGCATTATGATAATAATTTTCCTTGTCCTGGGCGTGATGGTATTAGCTCACCCGATCGTGAGGAAGAACATAAATTGAAGGATGCTAATGGCTTCGGGAAGACTGAAACTAATGTAAGTATCAACACCGCGAAAAGTGAGAATGCATTCAAGCCTATATTCAGTAGATCCTCCATTCTTTGTAAAAATGATGGACTCCTAAAAAGGAAGCATGAAGACGATGAAGACACTTCAACATCATCGATAGCGAATTCATACGATAATCTGGGTGAAGAGGATGTCTTCTACAGTGATTGTTACAGTGACTCTGCGGCTGTTGACAAAGGCATAGACTGTGATGAAGCACCTAGAGCTGACAAGATCGAAGAATGTGGCGATGTCCTGAGACCGAAACGATGGAAACGTCGTGTTATAATAAATAAATCTGATAATGCTTATAATGATCACTGGGACGATTGTGATATTAAAAGTATTTATAATAAACAAGCAAGTAAGATGGTGGTAGAAGAGATTGATTACACATCATGGAAAGATCCAAACATATTGGTTGACCGGCTAAGACTTCTACATGGCTCGCTTTGTGCAGGAAACTATCCGTGCATCAAAGAAATATCCTTCATACTCAAAGAACTGAGGAAAGCTGGCTACATACAATAATGGCTTCTTTTACTTGTATTTGTGTAATGTTGAGAAGTAATAAAATATTGAAAGTAAAAATTTTATGTTTTTATTTCTTGTATTCTGATTTCCAACTAAGCCTGTGTGTACGTTCCGTTTCCTGTGTGTACTGTGTACGTTCCGTTTCCTGTGTGTACTGTGTGTACGTTCCGTTTCCTGTGTGTACTGTGTGTACGTTCCGTTTCCTGTGTGTACTGTGTGTACGTTCCGTTTTCTGTGTGTACTGTGTGTACGTTCCGTTTCCTGTGTGTACGTTCCGTTTCCTGTGTGTACTGTGTGTACGTTCCATTTCCTGTGTGTACTGTGTGTACGTTTAGTTTCCTGTGTGTACTGTGTGTACGTTTAGTTTCCTGTGTGTACTGTGTGTACGTTCCGTTTCCTGTGTGTACGTTCAGTTTCCTGTGTGTACTGTGTGTACGTTCAGTTTCCTGTGTGTACTGTGTGTACTTTCCGTTTCCTGTGTGTGTTTGTGTGTACTGTGTGTACGTTCCGTTTCCTGTGTGTGTTTGTGTGTACTGTTTGTACGTTCCGTTTCCTGTGTGTACTGTGTAATCATTACATTTATTGCGTGTAAATTGCATGTATTGCGCGTACATTGCGTACATTACGTGTTGGAGCACTTGAAGCTAATGATCAATTGAAGCATAGGAGCAAAATGTAGATGGATCTGATGACGTGAAATGTAGCTCTTGGAGCCTGGCGTATATTGGAGAGATCGAATTTTTTTTCGATCAAATGATCCTCTTTTTTAATTTGTAGATTTGACTCTAGTATTATTGTAAATGGTTCTTGATTTGACTAGCGTATTATTCCATACGGTGCATGTATATAAGCGAGTCCCAGACAGCAGGACGCTTAGTTTGTTACTGACGTCGGCGGTGTAAGGATCGCCTAGTTTATTTCTTCTGGTGCATAAGTCGTGTCAATTAGCTGTTCTTGAGACCTCGATGGCATCTTTACCGTCTTTAACGTCGAACTCGGAGGTTGTACAATTGTCTACGGGAACCTTGACGACAGCTACGATGGAGAAGGTGCAGATCCCGTTGGCAACGCCTCTGACAACACTGGAGGAGACTTCGATATGTGCTGTTCCACCATCAGCTGAAGTTTCATCAGCATTGAATACTTTAATTAATGAAGAGCGTACTTCGCATCAGTGCAAATACTGTGGCGCATCATTTACTATCGCCTCAAATGCTCGCAGACATGAAAGAAGTGGTTGTTCTAATAATGTTCAAAGAATACACTTTCAGTGCAATAAACTAATTTCACGTCTCGATAGCTTACATCGTCATTATAAAAAATGCTCCGAGATGTATAATGAACATGGTTATTTATTTGACTCATGTGTTGTACCGGCTAATGAGACTATATAAGTGATATGCACTTCAGTCCGTCTCTGGCTGCGGTGATGAACGGATCGGATAGACATTTAAAGTCATGTAAAAGGCTTAGTCCGTACAATAAGAAGACTGTTTGAAACGAGGAATCGAAAAGGCTTTAGTAATTTGTCAGTGTTTTTTTTGTTCTTGTAGTAGTGTATGGAATTTATGTAATAAAATTTTTTTAAAAGAACTTGTGGTGTTTTTATTTTCTCAAACCTAACACTTTTTTAGTATTTTTTTTAAATTAAAGTTGTTTTGTATCGGCCAGGGATTGAACCAAGGACCGTAGTCGATCCAATCAATCATTATATGGATTACAAATTTATTTAATGAATTTTGGTTTTTTCCCGCTTTTCTAGCTACATTATTACATGATTTCAAGATGGCGGCCGAATTTCAAGATGGCGGGGGCACCTCGGTAATAAATGATTACTGCACTGTAGCGGATAACAACTAAACTAACATGACGTCAGCGCACTCTCGCCGACGAAAACAAGATGGTGGTCTCCAGCGGATGAAGACAAGATGTCGGACATGACGTCATACCAGTTGACGATATATACCTTGGTATTGTTGGCGGTAGATCAGTCTAGGTAGCTTTCATGGAGGAAGGATCGAGTGTTTACTCTCGCCGGGAATCGAACCAAGGACGTACATCGATATAATCAAACAAATTCAAATACGTTAATTTTATGATGAATTTTGGAATTTTTTTCATTAAAATCGGATAATAAATAAAGATTTTCAAGATGGCGTCCCAATTTCAAGATGGCGTACATGACGTCATACTGCCGGATTATATATATGATATGAAACATGTGGTGGGAGTCAGTCTGCTTGCAGCCACCACGGAGGAAGGATCTGATGATTTTTTATTTTTTGCCCTCACCAGTTTCGAACCGAGGACTCCGAACTCCGTGTCGTAAAAAGTATGTTTTTTAAAATATTTTATTAAAATTTTATTATTTAATTTTTTTTATAAATTTTAAAATTTTTTTCGTTGAAATCGGATAATAAATAAAAAAGTTAAAGATGGCGGCCGTAATGGAAATTGCAACGGTGACGTCATAATTCAAAATGACATATTCCATGATGACGTCAGAGGCTTATCAGAGGCTGTAGACATGGATGCTTAAGCCTCTATATGGACATTTCTAGCCGCTGGGATTTTTAAGGACTAAAAACGGGAAATTTTCCCTCGAAATGGGAATTTTTCCCTCGAAAAGAGACATTTTTAATTTGTGGAATTTTTTGAGAATTTTTGGCGGAATTTTTTTCCACAGAAATGTAAATTTTGACGAATTTTGGGCAATTTTTGCCCAATTTTGGCGAATTTTGAGGGTCAAAGGTCAAGGTCAAACTTGTCCCGTTACGCTATGTCCCGTTACACTCCTCCAAGATGGCCGCCGTGACGTCACAGATGGGCGTGACGGCAGAGATGTGGATCGGCTCTCGGCTCCACACCCAGAACCCAGTCCCAGGACATACATTCCTATACTACTGACGCGATATACTTCCAAAGCGATACACTTCCGACGCGATGCACTTCCAACGCGATATACTTCCAAAGTGATACACACACTTCCGACGCGATATACTTCCAAAGTGATACACTTCCAATGCGATACACTTCCGACGCGATAAATTTTCTACGCGATATACTGCCAAAGCGATACACTTCCGACGCGATGCACTTCCAACGCGATACACTTCCGACGCGATAAATTGCCAACGCGATATATTCCAAAGCGATGCACTTCCAAAGTAATACACTTCCGACGCGATACACTTCTAAAGTGATACACTTCCGACGTGATACACTTCCGACGCGATAAATTTCCAACGCGATATACTGCCAAAGCGATACACTTCCGACGCAATGCACTTCCAACGCGATAAATTTCCAACGCGATATACTTCCAAAGCTATGCACTTCCAACGCGATACACTTCCGACGCGATACACTTCCAACGCGATACACTTCCGACGCGATAAATTTCCAAAGCGATACATTTCCAACGCGATACACTTCCAAAGTGATATACTTCAAAGCGATATACTTCCGACGCGATAAATTGCCAACGCGATATACTTCCAAAGCGATACACACACTTCCGACGCGATGCACTTCCAACGCGATATACTTCCAAAGTGATACACACACTTCCGACGCGATATACTTCCAAAGCGATACACTTCCGACGCGATAAATTTCCAAAGCGATACATTTCCAACGCGATACACTTCCAAAGTGATACACTTCAAAGCGATACACTTCCAAAGTGATACACTACCGACGCGATACACTTCCAACGCTATACACTGTAAAACCTTTATTTTCATAATTGGAACAAACATATTCATGCACATTTTAAGATAATTAGTAAATTCGTATATTTACATGAAAACAACCAATTATGGAAGAAAATAGATTAATTAGATTCGGGGAAGATGTAATCGGCAGACCTCCACGTGGAAGCATTTTCAGTTGTGCTCAAGGGTGTATCCAGGTGAAAACGGAAAAACAGAAAAGGATAATAAATAAATGAAACTATTCACCTTACCGCCCCCCCCCCCCCCTTTTTCCCAATTAAATTAATGCTTAGTAACACTAGGGACGTACAAATGTGTAAGATAAAATTTTAGTTGCAACCCACATATAGTACCTTGCAACCAGCATACAGTACAGCGTATGTACTGGAAACTTGAACGAACGAGTGTGCAACGAACATTTTTTAAGACGGTAGTATTCTAAATTATTTTTCTTCTATAAATCTTTAATTGGAGGGGTGGGGTGGTTCATGGTAGCATTTAGTATGTAAAATAACAAAAGGAATAACATTATAGCTGACGCAAAGTTTCTATTTCGTAATTAGATTATTTCAAAGTGTTTAAATACTATGAAACAACAAATTAGTTGTATATAATTTTTCCCCTTTGTAATGCCTTTGGTTATTATTATTATTATTATGAAGGAACTGGGACAACACAAACCATAAATGCCCGAAAAAGAATCTGAACCCATTATTACTACGAACATTTTTTTTGTAGTGAAACAGTTACTTTCAAGTAAATCTACAAATTTACAAATATATGTAATTTTTAACCGACTTAAAAAAAAGAGGAGGGGGTTCTAAAGTCGTTTGTATGTATGTGCGGGCATAACTTCTATGAACTGTAATGTTTTTAAATTATTGCATCCAGCACTGGAATGTCTTAACGAATTTCATATTATGCCTTCTAAGGTAGTTATGCAATTACTACACTATTTTTCATCCTTGCATTAATACGCGGTTGCATAAAATTTTTTTGTACAAATGTTTAAGATAGTATTAAGGTGGTTATTAATAAATTCCAACGAATTTGATACTAAGGAAATTATATATATAAAAATTTTAATTTCGACCTCTTTTTTTACGGTAATAGTTCGTTTCATTAAAAATTGTTTCAGCCAAAGGTTTAGATAATGATTAGGAGTTTTACAATAAATTATAAAGGATTTGATAGTTAAATTAAAAAAAAAAAGATATGACATTGTCTTTCAAGAGTTGTTATTTACTACTCTTTACAATAATGAAATGTGATATAAAATTTACTTTGGACAAAAGTTTTCAACATAAATTTAAAAAGTTAAACAAAAATAAACATTAATTCAATAAGGTACATAGTTTGGAAGTTTTATTTATTTTCTTATTTCAACTCCAGGTTTTTTCAACCCTCTGCAGTAATGATTTATATTATCAAAAATTGTTTCAGACAAAAGTTTTAGATAAAAAAATATAATATTTACATTTAAAGTTAGGCTTCCAAACAAATACGTTGTAAGTGTTGTACATACGTGTTTCAAATTAACAAATAGAGTAACAAACACAGTCGTATATTACTCACATATTTTATACACCCCTAAGTTCTTTATCCTTCTGGATAAAGCCTTACAAACTTATTATAACACTTAAACAACACATTACTATGATCCTTTCACCTGGATGCCTAATTCTAGTTAATTATTTTTCTTAGATAGTTTTTTCCGTCGATGCCAATATGTGTTACTTCAATTGTCAGCCATGGTATTCTCTCTCGAATCCTTTCTTAATTTTATTAGCTGAAAATTACGTGCCACTTTAAAAGACGGCTCCTGATTGGCCGAGAAATATTGATAGTTACAAATCTTTTAAATAAAACACATAAATTCCGAGCGCAACAATAGCACGGAACACAAAATCTTACCTTCACATTTAAAATAAAAATATTTAGTTATAACATTTTGCATTAATAAAACAAGACATCAAATTAGCAATTTATCATTGCAAGTTCAATTGTTCCGATAGGGGTCCTTGCAATTGCTAGTCCTCAAACGCTCGTTTCATACATAGAGCTTCAACTATATAGATTCACATTATTAAATTCAAAGAGTTTTTAAAAGATAAAATATATACATGGGAACAAAAATATATAATTTAAAAATAAATTATTAAATTATTCTGAGCTGGAAATATCCATTGTTGTAGCACAACCTAATAAATAAGTAAAAAACAGAGATAGTCTAACATGCAACACCAGAAATTCCAGTATACTGAGGATAGTTAATCATTACACCAGGCAATTTGAGAACGGTCTAAATCTCATGGACATAAAACTCTACAATTCATTACCACAAAGTGTAACAAATATATGCATTTCACCAATATATATACATAAACTAAAATAACTTCTATGACTGTTGTTAAATTTACCTCATTTTTAAAATTCTAACCTACTTTGACTAGTTTATAATATATTTAATGTAAATGTAAACTAAACTTAATTAATGCCTCTATTATGTACACACTATAAAGACATATTTTAATAAATGTACTTTGTATTGTATTTTAAGAACGTATACGTGTTAATGTAAAAAGAAAAGCATGTGTGCATATTGCATGATTATTGACGTATTTTATATCCCGAAATGATCGACTTCGTGTGCGGTCTGTAGAATAAAATAAATAAAAATAGTATATTATTGCTGTTTCAGCTGCTGCCAAATTAGTTTTCGCTATATTAGTGTGGAGGCATAGGCCTAAATTTTACACTTCGAGTATTGTGAAGGTGAATTAAATATAGGAAAAAGTGAAGACGACATGGGTGTAATGAAATGAGTTTGGTGAAATGCGTGGAGTGTGAATGTTGCAATGAGTAGTGCAAAAAAAAAAGGGGGGGGGGGGGGGCCCTTAGTCTCCCGGTTTATGGTGCGTGGTCACAAATGAATCATGCCACGTTGTTTAACAAAAAAGTGGCTTGCAGAAATGATGAATTACTGTACTCCAACAATCGATCCTCCTTAATTGGGTCTAATGTTGCAATATGATCTCGAGTAGGAGTTTTAAACTGAGAACGAACCTATTATACTAGCTTACTTTGAGGCGTTTCAGAGATATGGCGACTACCTTGCAAGCTATTGGTTACGAAGTCCACGATATCTTAACGGCCTTAAAGAAAACCAGTTCACACATCATATATACATAAGTTCCTAGAATATGAAAATTACAATGTATTTATCACAACAATGCTCAGTACGGTTTCCCCGTTGAGAGTATAAGATTATAGTTGACTTAAAATTGCCTCTGAATGCTTTCATACTATTTAGAAAAAATATTAAAAGTAAAAAAAAAATTGTACCTCCCAGGCGGGGAATCGAACCCCGGTCTCCCGCGTGACAGGCGGGGATACTGACCACTATACTACCGAGGACTTATGTTAATTGCCTCTAAAATATTGTATAGATCACCCATTTCGTAATATTTATTTTTAATAAGTAATTTTTTACTATTTATTACTAATATCATTTATTTCTATTTATAAAAATTGATAATGTAATACAATTTGTTACACTCCACTTGTAAAGAACCTATTTTTTTATACACTTGCGCTATCTACACCGAAATATCAACACTATTTCATCACGGACCAGTACGAAAGTTAACGAACGTGTTCGGGTAAACCAAAGTAAATAGCTTTATAATAGTACACACTTTTTGATAATAATGTGACTCGAAGGGTCAAATAAATTTGGTAAAAGTAACGATTATTTTCGCTCACATAAATATTACACTAACTTCATTTGTTAAGATTATTTAGATATTTATTTTTATGCCAAGAGTGCCTAATTTGATCGTTATTTGTGCTACTTCTATACCCAGTTACAGGAGTATCTTTCCTTTTCCCTACGCTCTTTGACTTCAAACACTAACAAGTTGCTCAGCTGATCGGTATGACAAGATGGTTGGTGTGGGTTTGTGTAGATTTGGCGTAAATTACCATCTAAACTGCTTTTCGAGGCAATGGATGGACTCAAACCACAGGAACGAGTCGCAGGAAGTTGTAATTCATCGATAAATTCAATAATTCAAGATAAAAAAATTGTTAACAAGAAAGCTAAGTTCGATTTTGGTGGTTGCGGTGATTATTTGGATCTCTCTTGCCGGAAAAATATTTCAAATGATAGAACAGGTGACAAAAGTAGTGACAGCACTAACGTCAGCAGCTCGTGCAACGGTCACTTTAGTGGTTTCGATCCATCAGCTCACACGTCAGACAAGTCCAACATTAATGGCCTTGACAGCAAAAGTACCAAGATTAGACAGATTGTTGAAGATGCCATTAGGTACAGTCATTTTCACATCATTTGGTCCATCTCTATTACTCTACTGTTTTTAAGTTGCTTTTCTG
Organism: Bacillus rossius redtenbacheri; assembly: GCF_032445375.1. Classification (NCBI taxonomy): domain Eukaryota; kingdom Metazoa; phylum Arthropoda; class Insecta; order Phasmatodea; family Bacillidae; genus Bacillus; species Bacillus rossius. Next base: position 14,961,692 of record NC_086342.1, read on the forward strand.
TTGTGATATTTGTTGTATTAGTACTGTTGTGTCAATGATGTCCAATATTTTAATGTAGGTAATTAAGTTACATAGTTTCGGGATAAAATTCAGGTCCAAGTTGCAATTTAAGAAACTTATTTTTTATCACAGAGATCAGACAAGATGTTAATTACATAGATAAAATTTATACACAAAGTATTTTATTAGGAGTTAATATGTGATACAGACATGTATGATGTGGATTCCTGGGTAAGAAAAGCACTCGTATGAATAACATATACATCTAATTAGAATGTAACATGTTTAGTGTGCACAAAAATTAAATGGCTAATAGATGTCTGTGATTTTTCTTTTGCTCAGTTCTGGTGATATGAAAAATGCAGAGGTCACTAGCTGATTTTGATACCTACCTACTGATGAAATAATTGTCAAATAATAGAAGCTATATACTCTGCTCTGAATAAAAAAACAACGGGTTTAGTTTAGGACATTGACAACATAACAACTTGTTACATAAATGTCTTAGCAGCCTATATATATAATGTATGCTACTATGCCAGAACCAGTAACCTAATTCATAAGATGGGCTTAAAAGATACATTATATTAAAATTCATCCCAGTTTGTATTGTTCACGGTGGATTAAGTGGTTTGATCACTCGAACTCCTTCGTAGGTAATTTTAATTCTTTCCCTGGTTGGGTGAGCTGGGTGTTGTGGCAGATGTTGGTACTTCTGTATTTTCTCCCACCAGTTCATTCTGTCAGTGCTGCCGTCTCCCCTCCCCCAGTGGCAGCTCGTGACTTCGGAATCCGGTAGTGTTAATATAAGCATTGGCATTTCATCGCCAGCCCGGTGATGATTGATAAATTGCTACAGGATGCAAGTTTAGAAAGAAAGCTAATGTATTTCATGGTAAATGTTCCGTATCATGTGTCCACAAGCTTCTGATGGCATGATCCTGTATATATTTGTCCTGTGGTAAATGATGCTTGCTGTTTTAATTCTTTCCTGTTGAAACAATCATATTTCATTGATTGTCTTATCACAAGTTTTATGTCATGTCCAAGATCTTTCAATGTACTAAATTAAAAGGTCAAGCATCATGTAGGTACTACAGGACCATGCCATCAGGATTAAGGAATAAACTTTTATTGGTATGTGATATGTGTTACTAATCCAGTCACTGGTTGTATTAATAAATATAGTTTAAAAAACTAAAGAAACATGCTTTTAAAGATTATCAAACTAAAAAGTAAAAAATAATTTTAAAATTAAATTTATGACAATAGTATATAAGCAATACTAGTATAAATGAGAAAAAAGCTTGAGGCGCTTTGTGCCATATTTTTTGAATATTAAGCGCCCCATGCTTTTTTCTCATTTATACTAGTATTGCTTATATACTATTGTCATAAATTTAATTTTAAAATTATTTTTTACTTTTTAGTTTGATAATCTTTAAAAGCATGTTTCTTTAGTTTTTTAAACTATATTTATTTTTAACTTTTTAGTTTGATATTCTTTAAAAGCATGTTTTTTAGTTTTTTAAACTATATTTATTTTTAACTTTTTAGTTTGATATTCTTTAAAAGCATGTTTTTTTAGTTTTTTAAACTATATTTATGTATAATTATCATAGGGAAATGAGTTACCGACACTACCTATTACCATCTGAGATAACTATTTGGAGTTGCAACGTCACAAAGAAATGGTAAAGTCTCTACGAATCATTTGCAATTAGATGTATGGATATAATATTAGAATTTACCGGGGAAAAAAAAAAAATTTTTTTTCTCGGTGTGGCCGGGAGTAGAACCCATGATCGCTGATTCAGAAAGCTGACGTCACAGAAGTCGCGCGCCTTAGACCACTCGGCTAACGAACGTAATGAAATGGGTGGGACATTTTACAGTGATGAGTCACTCACTCTTAGTCGAAAGAGTTACAGACAAACATACAGGTGAAGCTAATATAAAGCATGTAAAAATAGAAATTTGTGTCAATACGTCAAAGTTATTTTGCGCTTTCAGAATTTTAGTTGTCCTTTGGTCTTCAGTTTGATTTTCACATAAAAAAAGATTGATTGATTCTGTTGGGGTAGTGTTTAACCAGAATAAAGTTACATGGATACAAAAGGACCTAGGTACTAATATCTTATATTTTATTCCTACCTGGAAATTATAACCTACTACTGCACAATCAGCTAATCAACTTCATTTGAAAGTTATATCAAAATGTTTTGGTTTCAAATAGCTTGCTGGAGGTACTACCTAGGATATGTTAGTGTTCTTCCTCTTCTTGCTCATTGAACTTTGCTGGCAGGCACTAATTGGCACTGGTGATGTCATTAAAAATATATATTTAGTTGTTCATTAATGTTCTCTTTATTTTATCTCCAATGCATTTTAAATTTTTCAGCCCATTGAGAGTCCAAGTTTACAAATGTTAAAAAAAAAAAAAAACTTAACTTTTTTTTTTCAATTACATTATTTGGTGTAGTGTCCTTTAGTGCTGTATTTCCTCACAATTAGGTTTAAAATATTGCTGCCATCCCCATATTATCCTTACAGTTTCATTTAGCACTACATCTATTTTTTTGTGGTTTGCGTTGATACACGGCAGACAGGTTCCGCTGCTGAAAAGCACATCAAGATGCATTGCCCAAGTAGCTGCTGTTACAGAGTGGCTCAATACTTAGTACATTTATTTAACATTGTAAAATAATGCCTCTTGTTTTCATTTACATAAAAGAATGTGTTTATTTATATCCATGCATATATAAAAATTAATGTTTGTTTGTCCTATATGCATTCCTAAACCATTCATCCGATTGCGATGAAATTTTGCACATTTGACCTTTGAAACACAAGGAAAGTTACTGTCTACGTGACATTATGAAAAACCACCCCATCATCCTTTTTGATCTCTTAAAGCATAATGTTGTTACATATAAATCAAATTATGCACAATTAATGTTAAAAACTAGAGGAAATTTACTGCTTTATCTGATAACTATATAACGACCCCCGTCTTCCTGTCCACACGAGGTTTCAGAAACCACCCCTTCCCATCCCTTAAAACAGGATATTGGCATTTCTTTACGAAATTTTGCACACTTGGCAATAAGAGGACTGTCTATGCCAGATTTAAAAGAGATTTATATGAGATTTAGAAAAACCACTACTACTTCCCATTTACTACCTCTAAAGAAATTTTATGGGACTACTGGAATAAATTTTGCAATCTTGACATTCAAGTTAAAATCAACTGTTTGCATTTAATTAAAATTTACACCCATCAAATTGTCTATATGAGATTTTGAAACAACCATCCCCCGCCTTCCTTTTCCACCACTTAAAATACTGGTACAACTTGATAACATCATTCACTCTTGATGTTGAAAAGAGTAGGAAGATTACTTTCTACATCTGATTTAAAAAAAAAAAAAGTTAATGGAATACATATTTCGAAAAACTACCCCATTCCTCTTCCGTACCCCCTTAAGGAGAATGTTCCAACCCTTGATGAAATTTTTCACACTTTATGTTACAAATAAATATTATATTACTATTAAACCTACCCTTTTTCTTGGCTTCATTAAGTTTAGCAATAATTACCTCTGTTCTATTTTACTACGCCTGTAAGCAGATTTTTTGCAATACTGGATGGAATTTTGAACAGTTCATTTTAAAAAGAAGGCGGGGGGATTTTTCATCAGCATTCAATTTAAGAAGAATAAGATCACTGAAAACATGAGATTACGAAAAACAATCCCCATTTCCCTCTCATGTCCCTTAAAGCAATATTTTGGCCCTCATAGATGAAATTTCCATACTTGACGATACAAATGAGAAAAAAACTATTTTTCTCCCACTCCCCCCTCCCTCCTGACATTGCCGTTTGTACCTCATAAATCAGAATTTGGGCAACTCTTAATGACATTCTGCACACTTGACATTCAATCATCTGATTTTGAAGGGAAAAAAAATCACTTTCACCCTGTGTTCATCCTGGACAATGTATGGTACTTTATAAAAAAAGATTTGATTCTATAATGGTTTAAGTGTTTTTATTACATTTATTTGTACAAAAAATCAACATCATTTTAATAATAAACTTTTGTTTAAGAAGCAGCGAGGATTTTTTTTTCCTTCTGTCAGAGATGTAGCCACAAGAGAGGCCCTTTTGGTCTGGATCTCCCCCCCCCCCCCCACCCCACCACCATTTTTCTCTCAGGATTTAAATGAAAGAAGGAAAAAACAAGCAAAGACATAAGAAATCATAGTAACTTATGTACATAAGTACCTATGAACAATAATTTATTTCTTCCCCGTTATAGCCTGCCATGACTCATACACAAAAATTGCAGAATTGTGTTTCCAAGTGTTGATGTCAGTTTGAATGCGTGATTTTATAAGCATGGGTTCATGCAATCAGGTCACATATGTGTTTCATGTATGTTATAACATTATGAATTTATGACTTGTTTTAACGAAATCATCAAACAATTTACATAAGAACAAAGTATTTAAACAGTTAAATAAAAACTAAAATTTAAAAAGTCAAGACAAAAAGTTTCTTGAATGTGTAATTAAATGATGGGATTCTAAAAGTTCACAATTCATTTTAATGTGATGATCAATTTTCTTTTAAAATTCAATTGTAAAGAAAACTGGTCATTCCATTTCAAGTGATCCAAAGATGGTTGCTTGACCTTTTTATGATCATCAAATGATTCTTTGTTTGTTGATTTGTACATGATTAGAGAGTCAATAAAGACCAATTTTAAATTTTTATCTTTTTCCGAATTCCCATGGCAGCCATTTGTGTTTTACAAAACATCCTGATTTTTGCATTATAAGGGTTTGCGTTATCTTGTATCACCACTCGGAACTGGTGAACCGGAGGTTGATGAAACAAAAACCGGTTTATTCCGAGAGATACAGCTTTCATCGTCTCTAGTACACATTTAAGGAACATCGTGTCCCAAACAGCAAAAACCAACCTGAAAGGTTGACATTAAAAATGACAAATTTTCCTTTTTCAAAGGCATTCACAAAAGAAATCTATTATTCTCCATGTTGCTTTTGTGCCCTGCCTCTGTATCCGCAACTGATTGCTTGGACTCTAATTCGGAGATGCTTGTTTACAATTTTTTTTTCAGCTCAGAATCAAAGCAAACAGTGGCACACATTCTAGAACAAGTGCAGAGGTTGTCGACAGCAGAGAAGTTGCTGCTGTATCTTCAGCTTCCTACGGGGAAAGCAGAAGACGTAGACCCTTTGCGGCAGTGAGTACATTGCCGTTTCATCTTATTAAGTATTATTTTTAAACTTTTTGGGATTACTTTAATTAGTTTTAAAGTTTATATTTTTCAAGGTAAGAAAAAATTAAGCAGGGTTGTTTTGAGGCATTGATTAGGCCTATATAATTGCTTTTTTTTTTCTTTTTTTCTTTTTTCATCTAAATGGTGAACTAAAATCAAAGTAACATCCTGTAAGAACACCCTTTTATTGAGGGGAAATATTGATGGAAAAATGTAAATGCTTTTACTTACCATCCCCAAAATCCACAGTCAATTTATTTTTTTTTGCTGAATATTATCTTCACCTAATGGATTTACCTTAGGTATATATGGACATAGTAATTTACAGGAATTTTTTATTACTACTTACGTAGAACATTGGCAGTCCAGAATATAAAAAAAAAACACTTCAATGTCATTTTGTTTTTAAATGCCAGGCTATATGTTTAAAAAATATATATATAAAACAAACTGTAAACTTAAAAATAATCAAAAATTATCTTACGCAAATAAAAAATTAAAGAAAGAATGTACATACAATGACATATTTTTACGCTTTCAGTCCGTGGAAGTATGGAAAACGTTCAGTGTTGTTCGTCCTTTTGTATTGGTACCTTGCTTCCTTGTGATGCTGAAATAAATACAATAAAATCTTTTTAATCCTACAGTTGTATTCTTCATCTATATAATCAATGACGTTAGCACATGATAATTACCTGACCATGCTTCATTCAAACGCTATACCTGCTTGAAATAGAAGAAAGTTGATGAATACTTTGTTAAGAAATGATGAGAAAAATTATTTTTATATTTTTAATGTCTTGTAAACAATATAGAACATTTATGCTATGTAATTTTGTTACAAAATGTAGATTTTTATAGTAGGAAATGCTAGTCTGCTTATTTAAAAATTGTAATATACTTATTACCTGGATTGTCCAGATTGCCTTTGGTTCCCGTTAGTCCAGATAAAGGAGGTTGAACTGTAATGCTCATCTGATTTACGTTGAGGAGAAGGTCTGGCTATACCCCTCCTTTTGAGGAGAATCCCTCAGTAGGGCCATAGTGACCTTTTAGAAAAAAAATTATTGAATTAGAAAATTGTAAAGTTTATAAAACAATGTAAAATAAGTCTCTTTCGGCTCAGCCTACAGGGACAGGTAAATTTAGAATTTCTTATTTATTTCGGAATATACTGGAAACTTTATGTTTAAAACACATTTTATGTTCTTGAATAGTCGATAAGTATCGATCCAAAAACTTTAGTATTCCTAGCAGACAAATTGTTTGAATGCTTACTATTCAATGCATTAAGAATTTTTGTAGAATTTCTGGAATATTCGTGATTAGAATGACATAACCATGAGCTTTGCTTTTGGCTCGGTTCTGTGCTGTGCCACTTTTGGAAATTTCCATGAAAGTAAAATACACATTTACTTCTGGAGGATAAGCATTAAACATACTTATTCACCACTTGTGCTAAGCTATGCATGCAGTTATCAAACAACAAAAATATTTCAGAAATATTTAGAAAATTTACAATTTTTAACGTTCTTGATACTGTGTCTACTAAAAAAGTTACAATTTTTTTCATCCCTCATTTTATTCACCTTTTGCAGTAAGGGTTGTTTGTATCAAAAATTGTTTCAGAATTTTTTTTATATAATATTCAGAAGGGTTACTTCAATAATGCAGAATGGATTTGATACTGTGCCTGCTGAGGAAGTTAGAATTTTCTTTGTCCTTCAACCCCTATTTTTTTTTCCACTCCTTGAGTAAAAGTTGCATTTATCTAATATGTAGTCTTAAATTAATACACTTAAAATGCAAAGAAAAATATGTAGACAGCCCAATTGTCTTTAACAGAGTGGCGAGCAATCGTGAAAAGTCAGGGACTTTTCTCCGACCTGGAAATGTTTGGGGGAATCGCATGTCATTCAGGATATTTTTTTATTGATTGCGAGATAGCCTCTGTCAAATATTTAATTTGAATTATTTATAAAGCTTTTCAGTTCAGCAAGTATAATTTATGTAAAATGTTACCCCGTCAGTTCCCAAGGCCTTTTGTTTAGTGATAGCGCAGTCAGTTGTGTATCTCTCTAGTTCTGGGCTTATATCAAGTGTTGTCTTAAATATCTCATCACATTATGACGATTTTGACTGGCGATCCCTCATAGGCCATCACTGTTGGGAAAATACATACAAATTAAGTGTTTGCATAGTCGTAGACTAGATTTGGCACAACAAATGGTCGTATTATAACTTATAACTCGCAGCTTTGCTTGCGCAATTTCAGGGTATTGCTAATATTTTACCCTTGCAAGAAAAGTATGTAATTAATTCCAAAATTTTATTAGAGAAATTGATACAATAATTTGTGGGATGTATAAAAGATTTAATTCATAACCAAACCATTTAATAATAATATTTTCTAAAGTGGTTAAGTGTTAGCACATTTTATATCTCCCGTTTTAGTTAATTCAAGGATATAGTTCATATTGATGAGATCACACATACATATTTTGCATTTCATGAGGTTGCCAATTTAAAAAAAAAAATATTTGTGAAACACATGCCTATTTTATTTTAATTAAAATTATACCATAATTTATTTTTACGCTTTAATTTGTTTTGGTCATAGCTTTGCTAAGAATAATTAAATAATTTATCTTATTACATATACCTACATTATTTTAAGATTTTTGAAACAATCACATCTTTATTTGAAATGTTGAGTGCATGTATAATATTTATCATGCAACGTATGAGTTGATTCTTAGTTATGCTTAGTATTTCGTAATCAAAATTCCCAAATTTTTCATCCTTTTCTCTTCTCACAGGGATGCCTATGTGAAAATTCAGAACTATAGATTTAGAAAATATGGTACTATTCATTAACCAAATAAAACCAAACTATCTTGTATTTTTATCTGAGATGTGAAATCCAAATCATTATTTATTTATGGTTTTGTTTTATGTGAAATACTACAGCTGGAGGCCATTTACAGAATGACACAAAAAACAAACAAATTGTACAAAAAACTTAAAACTAACATAATTTAAGATAATACATAAAGTAACAATAGACATAACACAATACACAGAAAGAGACACAGATGTGGAAAAAAGTTAATAAAAGTAATAATTTTTAAAATTTTTACATCCTATCAAAATTATGACAACTAAAAAAATATTAGTATTTTTTTATTTTTTCACTTTCATCAGAGCTGTTTCATTATATAGTTTAAAATTTCACGCTGCAGATTGAATGATTTCATATTCAATGTAGCTTCTCCAGCAGCAATTCTAGTGGCAGGTGCGGCAACTATGTGTGATTCGCATTCATAAATGTAGTAGAAAATATTTTGGGATTATCTGTCACACTCATTATTATTTTTAAGAATTTTACGTTTAGTGACAGTGAGTTTCGTATTTTATGTGTATTTGCAACATATCTGGCAAGTACTGAAAGACTCACTTTTTTTTGGTATAGTTTTAGAAATGGCTTTTACAACTCAATTTTTGTATGTATTATAGTAGTTTGCTAACATTGTATATGCTAGTAGTAAGCTTGTAATTTTTGGTAATCTAAGTAAGGATGGTTTGATTTATTGCTTACACATGCACTCAGTCCACAAATCACCACTGAACTTTATCAGGTATTTCTTCAGTTTTAGTTACATTTCATAAAATAACAAGAAGCCTACGTTCATCTGGAATAATTTCGCTGTATAACAGTGAAATAATTTATTGAAATGGGTCCAAACTTCTTGCAAACAAGCAATTAAACGCACACTCTCTCATTTTAATATTAACATAGATGAAATACTGGATTGGAATATGTCGTTTATGTAAAATTTTAACTTTTTATAGCAACTACTTTTATATACAATTTTTGACAGGCCCTTGAACCCTCTCGGAAGTCGTTTTGAAATTCAGCAGACAATAACTTGGATAGAAACTCACCTGGAAGAGGATCAAGAAGTGTCACTGCCAAAACAGGACGTCTACGAGGAGTACATGTAAGTTACATGAATATCTTAAAATAAGTGATGTATTTATTCATCTTTGTATTGTTATTTTAAGAGTGGTTCACCGTAGGCCTGAGCGAATACTAGTTTTTTTTTATGCGAAGCAAACATCAAATCAAATATTGTTAAAATTTCTGCAAAGTCGAGTCAAATTCCGAATATTGTTCTCGGCGAAGCTGTATTATACTTATTTTTTTTAAATACGAGATTGAAGTAAAAAATAAATAATTATTAAATCTTGTAACAGTAATAATCTTGACGTCGCCCCAAGTGCTCCTCCCAGTCGCTCAGACCGTCATTGCACGTTGCCACCTCTTTGCCCCGATGTGCACGTGTGTGGAAAAAGTGATGTTGATAAAGAGGGGGGGGGGGGGGGGAAATTGAACGGAAGGAAAGAGCCGTGGGAACACGGGCAAGACGCACCAGGAAGAGGGGAGTGTGGGCAGAGATAAGCTTGCGAGCCGGATTATCGTGTAGCGCCATTATCGCGCGGACCGCCAAAGACGACAGATCGCAAGTCGCGCAGCTGCCGCGGGAGCAGCATAGGGAGTGTGGTATGAGGCAGCAGAGTCATCGGACGCGGGTCGCAACCACGGCGAGGAAACTTCTCAGGTTCGTCATCTCGTTCCACGACGGGAACGTGCGGTACTCTCCGGGACGGTGACACACCTGCGCTATGCTTGACCCCCCAGGCCACGAGGCTCAAACCCCCTCCACCACCCATCGGAGCAGCCGGGACTTGGACCACCACAAACAGGATCAGCCCCAGCGACGTCAACTCATTAATGCTTGAACTGATCATGTGTTTAACCAATTGTGTCCTTCATTTAATAAGATGATAAAATAATAATAAATTAAAAAAATATATATATATTAATATTAAAAAAAGCAAACGTAGCACCTTTAGATTTTTTTAAGTAACCAACTTTATTCAAGCAAAAAATATGCGACTAAAAACAACTAAATACTTTCAAGAGCAAATTTTAAGGGGTGTTTAATGTTTCAAAGCTTTGTAGCAAATGTGAAGCTTTACATAAAAACTGAAGCTTCAAATATAATGAATACCAAATTTCCTGGTAAAGTCAAATTAAATATTAAAAAGATCTTCGATTGATACACTTTGTCAAAGCTTCGCACAGGCCTAGTTCACAGCTTGATATACTGTTAACAGAAGGAATAAAATTGGATTTTGGTTTTGGTTTCTTATCAAAATTTGCTTCGGTAACATTACTTGATATGCCACTATGCGATACAAATTGCTTGTGATTGGTTAAAAATTTGTTCCGCTATGCCACACTTGGGGGCCTTAAAAATAGATTGAAGCTGGTCACTCTAAAAATTTTATCCATGGCTATAAACAAATTGTTGTGCATATTAATATGCAATACACCATGTTTGTGTGTTCCATTTTTTGGCTAGTAAAGAATTCTAAATTGATATTTAAATTGAAAAATTCAAAGAGAGATTGTCAAAATTGGAATTTACTCTGCTCTGTAGAAATAATAATTCAATATTTAGTAATATAAATTTTTGAATACCTAGTTTATTTACCTGTATAAACTGAGAAATATGATGTCAATTCATTTTATATCTACGTATATTAGTTAAATTTGTGTTGCTTTATTTAACTTCTAATACATATGTCTGGTAATAATTTGATATCTATGCACTGTGTATTGAGTATTTCTTATCTGTTTTGTTTTATGAAGAATGTTAGCCCATTTTTTTATTATCCTGTTAGTTTTCATACCAAACCTTTTTTCATTATTAAACAATTAATTTCATTCAGTTTATAAAAGAGGTATGTTTTTATTTTAATATTACACAAATGTATCACTTAATAGCCTACTTAGTGATCATCATTTTCTTTCCAGATTTGTAAATAAACAACATTTTTAATCTTGATTTGGATTGCTATCATCTGTGTATGGATCTGGGCTAAAAACATTTATCTCACAAACCGTGTGAAGTCGGTTTTCATTCAAAGTATTTCTTTGGCATACCCACACTTGTACAAAAGCCAGCAAGATGTGAGGTTCAGATGAAAACTAAATTCAGTATCGTTAACATTTCATGCTCGCCTGAGCATGGTTGGTATTCCATCGCAGCGCAAGCGCTGGCCAGCCGACGTTGGGTGGGACACGTCATTGCTCCCGGCTGCTACACAGTTGTTACTGCACAGCTAGATAGAAAGTTGTGGTTTTTCACTATTCATCTCCGTGGTATCTCTTGCTTGACCTTTTTTAAATTTAAGATAACAGGGCCTTTAAAGAATTTCACAGTAGAGTTGTGTGACTAACAAACAGGGCCAGGTGACTAGCAGGGTCCCACGCCGGCCCTTTTCATTTTTATTTTCCTTGTTTGTCTACTTTTCTGCAAAAAAAAAAAATACTGACATCAATGAGAAAAAGGGAATATTCAATAGTTATTAGCATGGAGCTAGTACATCCCACGCAGAGAAAAAGTTTTGACCGTGGAGTTAATATGTGATTGCAACCAAATATACGCAAGAAACTTTTATCGTGAAACTGGCCCGTTTATCGGAAAGAAATTTAATGTAATTTGATTTATTTGTAGTTTTTTTTTCAGCGACAATTAACACGTTTTTCTTAATGGGATAGTACTCATTTACTATCTTACTACATACTTTATAGTACAATTTTAAAACAATTAAAATAAGCTAAATTCAACCAAGCGAAAAAAAATCTATTCAGCTATTAATAAAAAAAAAAATATGCTAACATTTTGTGGTTGAGAATAGTAATTTTATTCATGACAAAAAAAGTGTAAAATAACTGAACGAGTGATAAAATGGAAGTAACAAGGAAAAATTACAAGCATGGTGAATACCTTTTAGAATTTAATTTAGTTTTCATTGTTTATTACAAATAAAAACTTTTAAAAAAATTTCGCCGTCTGTTTTTCGGGCAGCGCGTACTGCGGCAGCAACCACATGAAGCCCCTGTCGACGGCCGACTTTGGGAAGGTGATGAAGCAAGTGTTCCCCCGGGTGCGGCCGCGGAGACTCGGCACCCGGGGCAACTCGCGGTACTGCTACTCCGGCCTGCGCAAGAAGGTCAAGCTGAGCGTGCCACTGCTGCCGGATCTCGGAGGCGAACCCACAGTAAGCGGCGCTGCTTGTTCTTTGGGATTGGTTGATTTGTCACGGAGGCCCTCGGTCTCCGTCAAGATCTACAAAATGAAAATGATAAAATAGCATCTTTAATATTTCAAAATAACCATTAGGGGGGGAAGGGGGTAGCAGTAGAGCTGGTACAGGGATGTCTAACCTCCTTGGGACAGGGGGTGTAGGGTGTTAACTGAAAAAAAAAATAAAAGTATTATTCATCCCACATCGTTTCAGGTTTATTTCTGGTAAACTAAGACCAACACATAAATAAATAAATAATTGTAAATAATGTCAAGCTACTCTGTTCACAATAAACAAATAAATACTTAAATAAACAATCATTTTTCCCCTTCTTAGCCCAAATATTAATTTTTAAAATAACATGATTAATCTCAACACACACCTCGACCCATTCTTAGGCTGAAATTAACGGAACAAATTTAACATTACGGGATTCCAAACTTCCTGCACTCCTGGAAAGAATCATGACAATGACAATGGGTGACTAGTGACAAGAAAGTGGAAAGGATTGTTTTTTTATCACAGGTTTGCTAGCCACCCTGTGAACAACAGCCTTGGGAAGCATCTAAGGTTATGTGTCTAATTAAAACTAAAACTTAATTGCTTTGACGTGTAAGGGCAGCAGAAATGTGACGTTGCGGCCAAAGTCGACAGCCAACAAACAACTCGAAAAAACATTCTGTGTGTGGCTTGATTGTTACCAGGTTAGTGTGTGTGCCAAACCATAGAATGTCGGATTGATGACATCTCACTGTAACTATTCTTGAAAAAAATAAGGTAAATATTCTTGAAAAAGGCTACTTGTCTTGAAAATAAGTAGCTTACAATTAAAACTAACATAACGTCGCTGTTACTGCAAAAGTTTGTATGTCAAAATGTCTCACTTTCCAGGAGATTAAAAAAACTGTTTCATTCATTAGGGTTATCATATTATGTTATGAAATTTTGGTAGTATTCTTAGAATTATGCTTCTTACTTTACAGTTATTAACAAACAACTTTTTCCCACAACATAGGTTGTCTTCCGAAATACACAAACGGCCAAAAATTTAAAAATGCCAATTTTTGACATACAACCTTTTGCAGTAACAGCAACGATAAGCTTAAATGTACCCGTTCATTCTTGGAATCCCGCATGCCACACAGTTGATTGCCATGCATTGATGTAATCTGTCAGTTAATTTGTTTTTGCAAGGCTTTGCAGCTCGAACAGTTCGGCTGAAGGGGATGTGTGTAGTGTGTGTGCGCGCGCGAGATGGCGAGCAAGGATGCGCCGACGACAGCTGTGACTGGGCAGCCAACAGGCAAGCAGTGCTCGGACGACGAGCTGAGCAAGTGCGTGTCGCACCTGGTCCTCGAGTGGGCGGAGAAGCTGCTGGACCAGAAGTTCGACCGGCTGCAGGACCTGGCGTGCCACCTGCTGCAGAAGATGTGCTTCGACACGTTCTCTGCGCCCGCGCTCATGCTCGCTTCCATCACGGGCCTCGCCAAGCCCAAGGGCAAAGGTATGTTTCCCGTTCACTCAGCTTCAGATCTGAAGTCTTTTGGGCCCACAGTTATCATATTTTGGTCTCACACTAGTCATCTTTCGGTCCCACACTGGTCATCTTTTGGTCCACAGTGATCATATTTTGGTCTCACAATGTTCATCTTTTGGTCTGCACTGATCATCTTTTGGTCCTGCACTGGTCATCTTTTGGTCCTGCACTGGTCATATTTTGGTCTCACACTGGTCATCTTTCAGTCCCACGCTGGTCATTTTTCAGTTCCACACGGATCATATTTTGGTTCCACACCGGTCATATTTTGGTCCCACACGAGTTATGTTGATTACGGATCTATTAGATAATAGGCTTCTATGACCAGAATGTAGACACGTTGGTTATGTGGACAGATCACTTGCCTCCCACCAAACAACCAGTGGGTTTTACTCTGGCGTGGTCACCCCAGATTTATTTGCAAGTGAAGCATGGCGAACGTTTTCTCTGGGTACTTCCATTAACCTCCACTCACTCATTTTGCTGATGTTTCAATCATTCTTATCTCATCGTCCCTCATAATCTCAATGTCTATGAGACATTATGTCTTGGTTCATTCATTCCGTGAGTAGTGTCATTAACTGCTTCTAGGCTTATGGGTTGTGGGTGTGTGTGTGAAAACATTGAGGTGCCCTTCATGTCGACACATCTTGTTGAAACCATCTTCAAGGGCTGTCAACAATTGGAGAAGGCTGCAACAAGGCGAGCCAAAGTAATGAGCACATCAGCAGTAGCTTCACTCATAAGCTAAGAAGCACTTGAAGGTTATAGAACACTTAAATGGATCATATGTAAAGCATTGAACGTAAATGTTCAATGTGTAAGAACAAAAACTGGGTGGCCACAGACTGAGAAAACTCGGAAAATCTGAAAAATTCAGGGAATTCGAAACAGGCCAGGGAAAACCTGGAAAAGTCAGGGAATTTCATTTGAGATTTTGTGTGGCCATCTTGAATTTAAAAAAAACAATCTTAGACACTTATTATTTCCATTTTTTAGACCTTACTTTGTTAATAACTGCGTAGTATTTTTTTGTGATCTTCAATTTTTGTTACCTTATTTCATCTTTCTATCCCATTCTTGGTTTCCGTGTAGTCTTTCTCACTTGGCTGTCAATCTAAGGCTGCGTATTTAATTCATCCTTTTGCCATGTTCTTGACAGAATGATCAATTTTCTTTGTACTTCTATCATTTCCTGCTGTAGCAAAATCACTTCTTAAACTTTTTCTGTTCCTGGGTCACACTTCTATTCTTGACTTGCCCGTTGCTTTCATAGATAGTCTGTTTTTTGTGTGGCTTCGAATATTCTTTTTGGTTCTTCTGAAATTTTCTGTCTATCATTCCATAATGCTAGGAAAATGTGCATGTCTAACAGCTTCATATGATTCTGATGGTGGCATGCCCAGATATATGAGTTAAATTATAACAAACCTTATAATGTGTCTTGCATTTTCAAGGCTGAAAAATAGCAATAGCTGAACAATGATTATATATTTTTTTTAATGTGTGTCTATTGTGAATTTTTTTAGTAGGTACGTAATTTGTCTATGGCAGAAATAAATATCAAAGCAGCTGTCAAAGAATTTTGTGGATTAAGGGTTTATTGGTAAAGGTATAATTTTATTTTATTTAGATCAGTGATGCTTTTACAACTGTAAGCCACTTACATTTAAAGTTTTATGTGGTTCATATGTTTTCAGATAACATTTTGTTTTAGCAAACTCAATACAACTAACCAAATCCATGCAGTATTTGTTTTTTATATACTGATTACAAACCTATAGTGATGAGAATTTTCTGTTTGTTATTCTAGGGGGCAGTGCATCCATTTGCGTACCAACGGGAGCGTCGGCTGCAGATGTAAGTAAGCACAGGGAAACACAGCTGCAGCTGCAGAGGAAGCTGCATGAACGATTCGTTATCAGAGAACAGAAGAGAAAATTACAGGTAGGGAATAAATAGCCAATGCTTGTCAGCAAGTGTTTGTACTTTTGTTTTTAAGTATAGTGAAATGTTCAATACCACGGCCGTGCTAGGTTAAGCGATTTTGTTGGATTATTGAATATTATTTTAATGGGAACATCAAATATCATGGTTCGTACCTTCTTGCATTAATAAATATTAAGGAATTTTTAAGGAGCCCTTTTAGGATTTAAATGGCTTCATATATACATGAATATCAAGTTTACTGTACATGAAACTACTACTATTCAAAAGAAAATCTGTTGCTTCACCATCGACAAAGAATATTTGAGGAGCTAAATAACACTGTGAAACATACGCAAAGTGCACGTGTGAAACATTGCTGTGCTACATACGCAAAGTGCACGTGTGAATTATTGCTGTGCTACAGTGTCCAAAAAAAATTACATACAATACAATGGGTTTGTAATTGTTATGCGATTTGAATTGTAAATTGTTTATTAAGGAGTTTAATAGGATTCATTGTGAAATTTAAGGAAATTTAAATAAAAATCAAATAAATGACTTTTTAAGGAAATTAAGGAGCCGTATGAACCCAGAATATGAAATGTAATCTGCGGTAAAACAGAAAACACTGTATGTACTGAAGTGAAAACCGACAGTAACATTGAACTCTGAACAAACTAAAAATGCCGGTATTTCTGTTAACGTAACCTGGTAGGCACAATCAGCAGCCGTAATAAACCAAAAAAAATCTCATTGTGAGCAGCACAATCACAATTGGTGCTGTATTACATAATTTACCGAACCAAAAAATGGCAGCTAAAGATTTGTTACTGTGCCATAGTTGACTATTATTGCATGCTTCTGTGTTACTACGAATAGACATAATTACCTCAGCAATTACCGTGTTTAATCGATTGATCATTTGTTGTCCTGTTTTTATAAGTTGAAATCCATTTTTCATTAGAATATTACAGTTGACTTATTTAATTAACAGAAATAAGAAGTTTCTGATGTCTAAATTCTCTTTTTATTTCAAACGCTATAACCTTTATCTGTTCTGTCGCTGTTGTGTAGCATGTGAGAAAACTAAAATGTAGCCAAGCACTATTTGATATCATACATGTTTGGTTACGTTGATGCCTGTATAGAGTGTGCGCACTTGTCTAATATTGATAGCTTGCTGATTGCATGCGATGTGTGCGCTCTGTCTCATGCCGTGTAAACTACATTTGATAACCCACACTCTTTTGTGTGTTACGACGACAGTAATTGTAGGTGCACTACATTAGTTCCGCCTCACATTCAGGACACTGTTTTTGTTTAGAATTAAGTTGATACAAAATATGTTTTTGTTGAATTACTTATTAGTTTTAATTGTTTGATGTGCTTTTGTATACTCTGTTTTTCAATTAAACATAATTTTAATGCAACAGTTTTGTTGTTATGAAAATATTAACCTCAACAAAATAAATAATAGTTGCACCTCTACTTTTCAAACTTGATTTTAGCATGAAAGTGCGATGATTATGCAATAAAACACGGAACTGTTCTTTGTTCAGGTGTGTAGAACAATGGTATTAGGCCACTTTGTGTCGTATATTCATTTTTACTCTCCATGCAAGAGTAATTTCTATTTGCCTGTCATTTGCAAAAACAGATCCAGACAGCAGATCTGATTGGGGGGGGGGGGGGGGGGGGGAGGCAGGGGTTTACACTTTTACACTGATGTTACAAAGTGAATTGATACTTTGTACATTTACTTATTTAATTTTGTAAATTAATGCCCCTCATATAATTCATATGAATTAATTGTGTTTTTAAACAAGATAAAACTATATTGGTTTCAATTATTTTTGAAAAATTTTAAATTAAAAAAAAGCCATATACATATTTACGGGAAAGGGGAACTTTCCCATTTTCCTTCCACCTTGGATCCACCTCTGATAGTATTCGACAGTATTTCAATAAATCTCAAGTAGTTGCACAGTACACAGCAGTAGATCCAAAATTATTTCCTCACAAAAACTGGAATTTTTTAGATTTAAAAGAAAAAAAACAAGGTGCAGTGAGTGTTTAGCAATCTAAGCACTCACCTTGGTAATCAAGATCTAGAAAAAGAGACAAATTCTGTTTGATAGCGTATATGTGACACGTGTTCCATCGGAACAGGTTTGTTTTCACGAAATACAAATTAAATTATTTCTAAATATTTATATTTGAGTTTTTTTTTGTGTGGTTTTCTGGGGTTTACTGACAATACCTAATTGAGTAATTTTCCTTACGTAAGAACATCATTATGTTGGCTGATATAGTTTGCACTATT
The DNA here is from genome assembly GCF_032445375.1 of Bacillus rossius redtenbacheri. Lineage (NCBI taxonomy): Eukaryota > Metazoa > Arthropoda > Insecta > Phasmatodea > Bacillidae > Bacillus > Bacillus rossius. Next base: position 14,979,951 of record NC_086342.1, read on the forward strand.
TTTATTTTGGGCCTCCTATACTAAAAACCATTTCTTAGTTTCTTGATGTTTATAGCAGTACAGATCGGAAGTGGTTTTGCCTTCTTTGATACTCCAACATACACCATCCAGCCTTAACAGCTGAATGCAAAACTTTAATTTTATGCTTACTCCAAGTTACCACTTGTTCAATCCTAGCATTCGTTCTGCTTGCTTCTATTTTCTCTCAACCACGCTGCAAGACCATGAATGAATATTACTACTGAATTTTACACTTATAACTTTCTTTTAATACAACAGCTTATAAACAGGAAGTTTGTAGTTATAATAATAGCAGATGTGGTTTTGTGAAAGGTAGGAATTTTGTTTTGCCACCAAACAGTCTTAAAAGACATACAAACAAAGAACACATCCATTTCATAATGTGTTCAGAGAAGTACACCTTAACCTTCAGTGTAGTGAAAATAATGCAGGATTTTTTTGTAAAGTCGTTGGTAGTCAATAGCTAAGGTAAGTGACACATCAGGCTAGGTTATGGAGTAAAGGTTCATGCCCAACCTCATGCATTGCTCATAATTTATTAGTGCTACAGTGATAACTATATGGTCACTCAATCAGGCTGGCTGAAGATCAGATAAATTATTGACAACTTTGAGTGTCATGAAAATTTTATGTTTCAAATGATTGCTCCCAGCTTGTTTCTTTAAACAAAAAAAAAATGCTCATCCAGAATTTTAATTTGTGTGTGCTTGCATCATTTAGCGGGACCATACTCCTAGACTAGTTGCATAAGTATAATTTACGTTTTTCGATTTCGCACATAGTTAACCATAATTTATGCACAGCTGTGTCTAATCATTCCTGTGACAAATAGCATTCAGATGTTTGGTGGTAAGGAACACAATGGAGTTACTAAACAGGGTTTCGAAAGTAGCTTGTCAGCTCTTCGTTGTGTTTATCTTTATTTTGAATGGTCCTTTGATGGCCGTGTTGAGTAATGCACCGTGCTTAGTTGGCAAGGGTTGAAGATTTGATTTGAACATACCTGCATGGCCCAGCACAAAGTCTGTATCCAAGAAGTTGTTTGGTTCGCAATCTGATCGCTGTAAGTCTGTGCAAAACCATGTGATTCAAAATCCAATGGAAATAATTTACTAAAAAATTTTTACTCCATGTTTTGTGTGTCTGTGTGTAGAGTCAGCAGCTTGTCCCAGGAGAGTCGAAGGGTGCATCGCCAGAGAAGGCCAAGTCGAAAAGAGTGAAACTGAGCGACGGCACGGGAGACCAGGTAAGGGAGGTTGTCGTCCCGATCCTCACGCCGAAAGTGGAGCCTGAGCTGAGTGGTGGCGGCGGCAGCAGCAGCAGCGTTATCTGTGATAAAGTCAAACTAACCGTACCCAGTGCTGCTGCTCCGTCTGAACAGACGGCGAGACCCGAAACCTCATCCGCCGGTCCGAGCGGAAATAACTGCAAGCCGGCTCGTGATAAGAACATTAGCGATTCGTTATCAACCGGTCAGGCTGGCTACCCACATAAAATAAGTCAGTGTGATGATCACGTTTCAAAAAATTGTAAAATTGTAAGCAAATTAACTTCGGGCAACAGTGATGGTTTTCTTGGAAATTTGGACAACAAAACTCACTCAGCTGATAGTACAAGCACTGCTAATTCAATGTCGCAAAAGAGAAGAAAATCCAGTGATGAAAGTGTGAGAAATGCTTCAGTCAGTGTGTTTGTTAAAAATTCATTCAACGTGTGTGCAAATTCTTTGGACTCCGAATGCGAAGAAAGCTCTCATTACAGTGTAAACAACCTCTCCAAGGGACAGAATTCCGCTACGTTTCCCCCACTCCAGGAAGTCAACGCCAACACGGTGTCATTGTCGCGCAACGGCGAGAAGTGCGCGCAATTACACGGTGAACTGCCTGTGCCTGCCACCTCAAGCATCGATGCCACCAAACCTGCCTCGGTGGCGAATAAGCTTCCCATTCCGAGACTTCCCAACCCAAACAAAAACAAACGGCTAGCTAATGTGATCATCTTCCCTCCATCGACTACGGCAACGATTCTGCAACAGTCCCAGAAGAAGTGCAAACCCATACAGCCAAAACCACTAGAGGAAGTAAAGAAGGAAGCCCGGGATCCGAGTGAGATGGTTCCAGGAAAAGGACCAGATGACTTGGCAGCAGCTGTTGTTAACTGTGATAAAGGAATTAGTGTAGATAGGAATGAAAGTACAAATCATTATTCGACTGAAATAACCCAAGAAGGTTTTAGTGATGCTACGGCAAAGACTGCACTCACAATAGAGGCTGTGAAGAATGGTACAAATGAAGAAAGTATTAGGTGTTTAGCAAATGATGCCCTTCTAGCAGATTACTTTCATGGAGGAAACAATTCGCAAGAGCAGGAGGAGGAACTAATAAAATACTTTCAACACCAAAACAGTTCCTCAAGTAACGAAGAAGTTGAAGTTTTGAGACAGAATCTGCAAACGCCGGAGGAGTTACCCAGCCCTGCCAATAAATGTGATCAGCTGTCGCAGCTGCGTTTGCTGCTCGAACGTAATTTGAAACCCACTCGATCTCATAGCACAAGTGTTCAGAAGTCTGCGGAAACAGACAGAGGTAAAATAAGTTTCTCTGCCCCATCTTCGGCAGTTTCTGTGATGCCTTCATCTGTAAATCATGCCATTTCAACGGAAAGCAGCATATCCACCTCGCTCGAGGGTAATGAACTTGCGATGATGGCCTCGAAAAGTTTGTCCCTGCTGTCTCGACGTAACCAGCAGCACAGTCGCGCCGGTGGCAAGCCAAACCTCACACTGCCATCTTTGATGACGACCAGCCACAACTCTAACTTGGCCACCAGACGTCGAGTCAGTTTCGAAACGTCGGTGATGGAACGTGCCGTGCCCCAGAGCCCCAACACTCGTAGTTTCACTCCCATATCTCCGGGACCGTACTCTCCGGTCGGAATCTCGAAAAACTCGAAATCATTCAGTGCTAACGCCAGTCCTTTCGTGTCGCCACGCAACACGCCGGTACTTCGCTCCAGGCACAACTGCATTCAAGCAGGTAGCTCACAGCCCTGTTCTTACGTCGTCGCTTCAAACGGGCCTAGGTGCAGGCAGCCTGTTCCCGCCAGGATTGTCCGCTCCAACTCGGTGAACAGCCACAACATATCCACCGCGTACAGGCTGGCCCGGCCACAAGCCAATACCTTCGCCATCCCTGGCAGCTTCCCGTTGGAGACTTCGGAGCTCAAACAGAACCTGCCTGCGTCTCTAAAAGCATTACCCCCGATGTCGCCCCTGTCGTTATCTGCCCCGCAGTCGCCGATGTTAAACTACCAACATACAAATATTGGGATTTGTAAAAGTGAGAGCGACATGGTCTCGACGTACAGCGAAAGCTTGTTGAAGGAAGCGGTAAAGGGTGGTCACATTCCGCAGAGCAGTGGTGTGACGAACTGCAACGGTGTTGGCGTCGCTCCATCGTACGGCATGGATCCGCTAGCCCAAGAAGTCAGTCAGATCTTCCAGGACGCCGGTTCGGACCAGAAAAACATAGAGGCGCTGTTGGCTGCCCTGCCCAGCTCGTCCCAAATGTCGTACCGCTCCCAGTCCGTGCCGCTGCACAGGATGATGTCCGGCAGCACGCTCGTGTCGCCCCAGTCGACCCAGCCTTCCCCGCTGTACCTGGGACACCAGCAAGCGTTCACCTTCAGCAGCGTGAGTTCTACCGCCAGCTCTGTCGCCCCGACCCCGGTCCCGAGCGAGTTCATGGACTTCACGGGCCTGGGTGAACCCGAGGCCGAAAACGAAGAAACGGAAGGCATCAACACTGAGAGTTTGGCGCAGATTCTGAACATCCTGAACAGCTCTGCGGTGCAGAAGGTGGTTGATAATGCCAGTCTCGCGATAGGCATCGGTGAAGGAGACGCGGAAAGCAATAACTTTGCACTGAATGGCCATCACAGAAATTCTTACTCTTCGAGATCCTACCCCAACACACCTGTTCCCTACAAAAATTCCTGTAACCGTGACCTTTTAGTTTCGTCTTTCAATTTAAATCTGGATGACAACTTCGGCACGGTGTCTCGTTCGTATCCCTCGACTCCTTTGTTAGGATTATCTTTCTTGAACGGTGATGAGATGGGGCCTTTTCAGAGTGTAACCGAGAGCATGACGCCAAGTCTGGTAAACACGCAGCACGTTCAGGAAGGACTTACCAGCAGTTCAGCAAGGCGAAACGTCAACTTGATGCCCTCCTTTTGTGTTGACGAACTGCAGTTGGATAGCCTGGATGACTTCCAGTCGTGTGATCCGTTGTCGCAGCTGGTGCAAGAAGTTCAAGATGGTGAACAGATGGGCGCGGGTTGATCGCCGATGTCTGCTCGCAAGGCTGCAGGCTTTGAGTGTAACCTATTGTACATAAGATAATCAACAGCTGCAGGCCTAAATTCCTTACTTTTGTCATTGACTATGACATAATTTGTATTTTTACAATGGGTTTCGATTGTGATAGATATTTTATAAAAATTAATATTTTGTCTATTAGATTAGTTGTACTCTTTGCAGGTTGTATGTAATGAACTACTGTGTCTGAAAACATGGTCCACAAATAATTACATAACCAACAATATTTGAAGGAAACAAGTTTATTGGCTTGTATGTTTTAATGGAAAACACAAATATTTGTCCAAATGTGTCATATTTTTATTGAATGAAATTTTTTTATTATGTGAATTCCCATTGTTTTTATGAAGAAGGAATCTTTTAAAACCTTTATCTTGCATTTATGTTTAATAAAAGGTTAGGATTTAATTTTTGTCTGTTTGTATGAATACTGTTGGAAAATGTTTGATTTGAAAGACACATATGTATATATTTTTTCATTGCAATTTCAATTTCTTTATATATATACATATTTTTTAAATATTTCGTTTTAAGTCATATATTCTGAAGTTCTCAAATCAAAATTCAGTTGTTGAATGAAATTAATGAATTGTCTGCTAGTTATTTTAACTTGTGTTGGGATGTGTTGCTTACAGTGTAACACCTATGTAATTTATATAAAAAATTTTACATCTTCAATTTTGGGGATTTTTTGTCATGCATGTCATGTGAATGATTGAAAACTAACGTATGTACTGTTCATTTTTGTCTATATTTCAAAATAAGTTTTGGATAACCATACTATGCTACTTTAAATGTGCAAGAGCAACAAGTCAATTAATTGAGAATTCTAACATGCTAATATAAATTATTTTAGTAAATTTACATTTTAAATTCTGTTGTTTTCTTGACAGATATGCACGAGTAGTTTATAACCAATTTGATGCTGACCATAATGTGTCGAAACTGCAAAACTTTTACTTTACTCAATATTATTTGGAACAGCAGTTTTCTTTCTTTGGTTCTCTATTTATCAACATAATTTTATTGAAGTATTAATTTTTAAACGCTTCCTGAAAGAGAATAATTCACAAACAGCGACTTCTGCTCAACCTTGAAATAGTTTTATAAACTGTTCAGATTGAGAAACAAAATATTTTAACTAGCTCATGGAAAACTTGTAATCTGAGAGTGTTTTAACTATTGAATTATTGTGTGGTAATGTGATTAAAAATTTTCATACATGGGAAATCCAATCATTTCAGATGTAAGTTACAGATACAGATGTACTGTATTTCAAACTTTTTTGTTTCAAAAATATTACTGCTTGTGTTTAATTATTTGTAACTTTTCAATACAGAGCTTTATATGTTACTAGAGTGATTATCTGCTAATGGATGATGCCAAGTTCTACGTAAACAGATAGTTGGAGTTAAAATGCCATTGTTTAGAAAATTGCCAATTTTGACTTACTGCATACCATACTCAGTTGTGGGCATAGTTAAATTTATATACCTGACCATGTGTCATATATGTTTGGTTTGCAGGAGTAAGCTTATAACTGTTTAGTTTTCTGGCAATCCAATTTAAAACATTTTATTGTTCTTTTGATGCAGTAAAACCTCATAAACACAAGAAGCCATAATTGTGGCTCAAAACCCTACTAAGCAAATGAGTTTTGTAGTAACCAAATTTTTGCACACTTTATCTGGAGTAAACACTTTTCGTAAACATTTTTTTTCTGTCCTTACAATTAACTAAGCATATCTACTTACTCTCCACTCGCAACAATATATTGTAGCACAGTTTTGTCCATTTCATCAGTCTTTGAAAATCTTTTGTATAAATGTTTATGAGGTTGTGGTACAGGTATCTCTTTAACATTTCCTAAACTGTTGGCATATAAATCTGAAGTATGTGTAACAAAAAATTTTTCATTTGTGTTTAATTTATTAACCCAATTTTCCTAGTAATGTGTATGCTTAAATGGTTTGAAGATTCATGTGTAACTATTTTTATTAGCTTTATTCGAAAAAATTACAGGGTCAAGAGTTTAATATTTTTGTAGCTGTTGTTGCAAGTTGTATCGTGTTAGATAACCGAAGATGTATCATTTTATACTAAAAGTCGGTAGCTCTACAGAGTTTTTTCTGCTTTTTGGTTATTTATTAGGATCCAAAAAAAAATGAGTATTAGTTTACTTTGAAAATTGTTTTTTCTTATCCCCTGAGTTTATCAATTCAGGAGGTAAGCCCTATTTTCAAGTTGAATTGCATGACTTACCTCATCGTCTTTTATCCCATTTTTCTCTTTCGGTATTGATGCTCAAGGCTTTTTTCACACAATCAAATTTTTATTGAGTTCAGTACTATCAAATTCAAGGACAATAATAAATTAAAGTATAAATTTAAATGCATTTCCTGCATTTTTCAAGTGGTTGAACTATTTCAGTAGTCTAAACATGTTTTAAATAAACATTTATTTCCCTTCTGAAGTGGAATTATTCTTTTTAAATAACGGAGGTTAAAAATGCTTTGAAACAGTGTCGCACACAAGTTAATTTATTGATGGGGTATCTCAGTGTCTCGGTGGCAGAGTGGTTAGAACACTCGCCCTCGACACAAGGCAAGTGGAAGATGTGGTGGATGTTGCTGTGGCCGGTGGGTTTTCTCTGGGTACTCCCGTTTCTCACACCAGTTCATTCTGTCGCTGCTCCATCTTGTCTTGCCTCGTGCATTCTCCAGGCTGGCTGGAACGACAGGTCTGTCCCTCGGGTAGGGCAGCCGGCTCCTGTGAGTCAGCCCCGTTACATCCATGCAGACCCTGCCTTAGGCAGGAAACTACATGTCAATTTTCATTTCTTCAATACCTGTCTGACATTATACTGTCCCTATCTTTGTCAGTTGTTTTTCATTATCATTATCCCTATGTCCACAAGTGTATAGTCAGGAATAGTTTGATAAGTACAATATCTTAAAAGAGTATGAAATCGGATGAAAATGAAGTCTGTGATTTAGTTTATTTATTATTTTTTTATTTTTTTTTAATTGACCCAACACTAAATAAATTCATGATGTTACAAGTTCTAATTTTAGCATTAAGTTTGTAAATATTGAGTATGCTATGTTCAAACCAGACTGAAGTACATTGTATTTTCAGTAAATGTGTCATTTTGTGCAACACTAAAAACTTGTTTTAACATTAGTTTCGTGTTGTGTGCTTTAATGAAGGAAATAATTTGTGGTTCCATAATTTAAATATTGTACCATCTGTGCTTAAACAAAAAAAAAATATTGTTGATAACATATAAAAATAATTTATTTTGAATTTAAAGTGGAAAACAAAATTACTGAAAACCTCTGTAGGTAACTGTACTTAATAATAATGCTACTGTTGAGTCTCCAAATTAAGTTTTTTTTTCCCCGTACGTTCATGAAAATGACAAATTTTTATTCATTTTACTTTTTAAGCTCATTCAACAGATTTTTTTTAGGTTATTAAGAATATAAGCAAAGAGTGAATTTTCACTTGTAATTATTGAGTTATGTGTTTCTGCAATAAGTTGCTCACTAATCTAAAGCATAGATTATTTTTCCTTTGGATGAATTCATTGTTTGTAGTCCGTTTAAGAATATTCTGACAAAGAGCATATTTCCTTTGTGTTCATTTGGCTATCTCTTTCTGAAAGAGAGAATATAACACAGGATGTCCATAAGAGAATGGCCCAGTTTCAGTGGTATATAATAACAGTTTAACTTACAACAAATCATATATTAAATTGAAGGTAAACTAACGTAGTTTTTCTTACAAATGTTCAATATGTTCACCTTGAGTTATACGACACACATCCAACCTAAAGTTCAATTCTTCACACACTTTGGTTAATGAGTCCGGAGTAATGGAAGCAATAGCCTCTTCAATTCTGTCTCAACTCTGGCAAATTGTTAGGTAGGGGTGGAACACAGACACAATCTTTTATAAAGCCCCAACGATTACGACCAATCCGACGTTCAACCACTCTCGTACGAAGGGATTCCAATGGGGAGGGGCTCCATCCTGAAATTACAGATTCACTCTTAGCAAATTGTAGAACACAACATTTTTTACCCTCAGGATTCGCCATTTCACGTAAGTGGTGCTGCAAGCGAGAAAGCAACAAAGCAGTACTCTTGCATGCACATATCTGAAACTCTTTTGTGACCTTGAACCAAAACTATACAGTACGTACAGTTGATAATATTTAATTTTATAACTAGGATATTCTTTTATGAACATTTTGTGTTGCCAACCTTCATAATTCTGCCTTAATTTTTAGGCAAATGTTCAGAGGTAACTCTTGTATTGCAGATTAGTATTTTGTTAGAATTTCACCATGTCACCATAATGATTTCGCAGAAAGCAGCGCTATTATTCACAGAGATAGAATGAAATTAAAACCAGTTATAAAATTCCATAATGGTTCTGCAAATGCAGTCTGTCTACATAGTCCATCAGAATGCATGTTTTTTTTCTGGAATCACAATAGTATGACGGGTGTAACACAATGGGCATGACGAAAATAAAATAATTTTCCAATTATCACACTTGACACAATTTGATGCCAGTTAGAAAAAATTCTTGGAGGTGACAAATTACGTTTCATCATAAGCGTAAAGTTATTGAAATGAGCATTAGAATTTGGTTTTTCAATTATATTTGGTGCATTAGTCATGAATTTTTGAGGTTTTGTTTTCTAAATATTTCAATATGTTCACATATAATTATTTTTCTTTATAAATTATAATTTTGATTACAGCACCATTAAAAAAACTATTAAATATTGATGGCTGTCATATTTGCAGCGCAATTGTTATAGCGAGAAACCTTTTATTGCGGTTCATTGTGCAGTTAAAAAAAATCACATTTTCATAATAATGCAATGTTTTACTGTTACACTATTGTGATTCCAGCATTACTACTGAGGGTGTGTAACGCTGTTTGTATGTTATCTTGTCATCACGTTTATTATTTATTTACCGTAACATGCCTACCTTTTAATATGAAAGTTCCATTACCTTAACATTTTCTTGTAGAGAGTATTAACACTATTGTATTAGGTGTGCATACACATCCAATGCATGGCCATGTTTTATTTTTAAACATTTCTTATCGGCACTTCTGAATAAATTCAAACCATAATACTTTTACGTGTTTAAATTAAGTTTCGCCTAAAATAGGGCCCGTGGAAATATTTGGTTGATTTTAAACTAAAGGTTATTAATGTTTCAAAAAATGTACACTAAACATCTTTCTCCCCTGGTTTACTTGAATGTGGATTTTGGACATAGTTTTTAATTTTTGTTCTTAAAATTTTCACCGTATGAAGTTTAGTGAATGATATTAAGTATATGGTTACAAAAAGGTTTTACATAATCCAGTTTGTGGAAAGCTTCATTTTAACTAATTTGTTGTTGTGTAGATATTTTTACAGCAATTTGATTCTAAATAAACAATAACTTAACACTGTGACCTAGCAAATACTTACAAGACAAGATATCAAGGAAACTGCAGCATGCAACAGCTGAAGTAAACATGAGTACTGATAGACTAAATGCTTGGGCTTGCATTTATGTGAGTTAATAATTTACTGTTTGTTATGTTAATTAATGTACTATTTTCCATTTTATTCCCACTGCAAAAATAAATTAAAGGTATTACCATAACTGAAGTACCCTCAAAGTACATATACATTGTAAAAATAATATTCTAAAAGAGTAGCAAGTTATTAAGTAAGCAAGTGAATTTTTATTTTTATGTTATCAAAATATTATTCCTTAAGTGTCCACATTAAAAGGGTAATTTACTGTGTGTAAATATAGTGGGTTGTTGAACTATTTATTTTGGAATGCATTCTCTTTCATGTTAATATGTACCATCAAGTAGGTTATAATTATTTGTTAAATTTTGTTTTGTGTTAATTAAAAGGTACAATCACAATCATGAAGTTGGTCACAGTATAACTAGAATGTCAAATGAGGAGTATGAAAGAAGTTTTGTTAACTTGCTGTGTTGAAATTTTACAGTAAAAACCAACTTATTTCATGCGGGAATGGTAGAGTTAATTTTGAGTGAAACAATTCTCTGAATTTTATAATTGTGCAATTCTTCAAAATACACTTGTCAAGAGGTTTTGATTCTATTGTATTAAGTGAATATAGTATAATTAACTCAGGTTTGTTTTCCAAGATTATGCATTGTTAGTATTGTGTAGAGCCTTCTTTGAAGTACATAATGAAGACAGATAAGGAGAGAACTAGGAAATATGTAGGTATCAATTGGGGAAAGCAAAAAATAATAATGATGTAATGAAATACAAATGACAGAAAAAAGTAACCTGATTAAATTTCAGAATATTGACCATTTTGTTTGAAGTTATGACCTATTTAATGTCTTTTCCTTTTTTCTAAACTAAACAATCCATTCTCCTTTCAAGCATAAAGGAAAATAAACAGAGACCTTCTTACGGGCCTCTCTTCATTAAATTGCTGGATATTGTAAACACAAATAGTATTTGACTTTGCCATTGCTGTAATAATCATAGTAGATGTTGTAGTTCTAGTATCACAGGTCTTAGTTTTGGCCAAGCTTTTGATTTGCAAGTGTGAGCTGCGGCACTGTGATAAGATTCTACTTCAGTGGAGTTGCAAAAATGGGGTCGACTGCGATGGATTCTTGTGCCATGCATCGGTTTGGTTGATGTCAACCGGTTTTGGTTTTTATACTTGCCGAAAACATTTTTTATGACATTCGATTGTAGGCCAACAATATGGTCCAAAAAGTGTGATATTTTGCTGTAAAGGTTACAGTGTGGTGTGTAGTTGTCAACATGCCTAATTTTAGTATCTAGTATGTTTTATACAACACGTAATTTCATAAAGATAACCACTAAATTTTTATCTGTAGAAATAGGTAGACTTGCATTCATGACATAGCTTGTGTGTAAACATATTTCAGATATAAGCATGTTGATTAAAAGAACTTTTTTTTTTCTTTGCCACAGCTTGTATTACTACTTTAGTTAAGATACGTGTTGATTCTAAGGCATCAAGAGCTAATTTTATACAGTAATTGTAAACTAATTAAGAATTGGCTATATCAACATGTAATCATACAATTATGTATTTCATCTGAGTGATTTTTTTTTTTTTTTAAATTGTTAACCTGCTTGTATTTTATTATGTGATGTAGAAAGTAAGTGTCTAGTCAGAATAATTCTTTCTTCGAGGTGTATGCAAAACTTTTTATTTTGTGTGCTGTAAGAAGCTTTGTGGGTGCTAGATTTTCGCTGTTTAAGGACTATTTTTAGAGTGAAGGCATTACATTTATTTTATATTCCACAGATAAAAATATATTATATATACACATGGAAAGTATCTGTGTGTGAATGCCTGCCATTTGAGTTGTAGCTGTTCCAAGAAAAGTTAATATAAAGTGGATGATATATTGTTACTTGTGTGATTTTTTTTTTTCTGCCAAACATTTAAATATTATCAATTTCAACACTGAACTCACTGCCTCACTTGCATTGAGAAACATTGAAACCAGCAAAAACCTGCCAGTTTGATTTATAATATTGTTACGGGGCCACTCGTGGCGGCACCTCTTAATACGGGGGCCGTAGTCTCTGATAGTTACTGATTGAATTGTAATGCGTGCTCGGGTTTTATGGGCGCCACCGTGCCACGTGCACGGACCGATGTGAGACTCTTTCTCAGGGTCGTGACGTCGCGATTTTAATTTCCCCCTGAATACACCTAGCACGAATCCCTGGCCGCTCTCAGCGTCGGGCACGCTATTATTTACGCAGTGGGCTCTCAGGCGTCCCACTCCACGTGGTCGAACAGATATAGATAAGAAATTAATACATTAGATTTACACACCTGATTTATTCTGCGAATGCAACTTACACGATTGAAACTGTTTAAAACGCCCGCGGCACGAATTGGTTTAGGTGCGAAGACCCCCACGTGGTCACATCTTACAAAAGAGAAAAGACTGTTGCTGGTCGTAAAACAATTAGTTATACAGTCCCCCGACCGAGAGGAGCTCCGAGGACGAAAAGAAAACGATTTATACGGAATTAAATTGAAACAGAATTACTTGGCGGTGAAACAAGCGGTGAGGTCCCCGGAGTGCTGGCACGTCTACTCTCGGTCGTTGATGGCGGCGAACTGCGCTGAGATCATGGCGTCCTCCCGCCGAAACAATTGCGAATTCGTGCCACGGGAAACTAAATTAAAATGACAAGAATGCATTAAAAATTATGTGACAATTTATGAATAAAAAGAAAAGATTGTTCAAATTATAATTATTAAGATTTAAATTTAATTATTGTCTGGCTTCGGGTTTCCTCGGGAATGTCCGGAAACGCTATGATATTTTAAATTAAAAGTACATAAAACCCTCCCGGCCGATCTGCCGTCACGTTGCACTTAGGGAATATAAAAACAAACAACACAATTATATATACTTATGTTTTTAGGGGTGCGGCGCACTGGCTCGACAGCGCCCTCTTGCCGGGCGAACACACACTCACACGTACGCACGGGTAGGCGGGAGGTTTGAATGGAGGGTGGATGGTGTTTGGGCGGTGGCATATCGGACTTGAAAGGGGCCGCAGACCCGGACGATGTCAATATGTTACATTGAATTACCATCATTAGATTTTCTTTATAAAAGTTCTTAGCTGTTTCAAAATTCAAAGAAACAATCATGCAAACAACTCTCGAAGTGGTTTCCACCATTTTTGCCGAATGTCAGATATTGAGCCTTGCATTTTCTCTCGGTACCACCTGCTATTTCTTATCACACCCCGAATACCGGTTGGTCACGTCTTTCTACAAAGTGTAAGTAGATGATAAACTTCAAAATAGAATCAGAAGTGTCATGCTTATGAATGCAGAAAAAAATTATCTATTAATTGTTTCAAATGTAACTTTATCAGAACCGTGTACAATGTCTGCTGCAGTAACTTGTGACATAGCTTTTACTTAAGTTAAAACAATATTGCCAACCAGTTTATCTTCCTTGCCACGGTTCACATTACACTGTAAGAGTTCTGAAGCAGGGTCTCTTCGTTCGTAGGCAGCCCCAGTTCGGATAGAAACATCGCAGAAGCCTTTTGGTCCCCTCTGTATTTGTCAAGTTGGCAGCATTGGGTGAAGGACTGAGCAATGAACCCGTGAGAGTTATTGTTTTTGAGAAAAGTTTTATTAAATTTCTTTCCTAGTGTCCCCTTCATACTTCTTTCCTGCATTAGAAAGTACACATCTTTACATATTTTTAAAAAAATTACACTACTGTATTTCCCCAACCAAGTAAACTAGAGAATTTTGGATAGCCAAAATATTGGTTATAACAATATAATTTAGGTGACAAAAGTACAGTATTATTTTTATAAATAACTGTTTTAATTTTTTCAAATTATAATACCAATTTTCAATATTGGTATTTATTTAAAGTCAGTATGTACACAAATGATTTTGAATACAGGGAAGACTGCAAAGAAAATAACTTCAAAACATGAATATTTTTTTATTAAGTACCCATGAATTTGCCGGTTGAAGTTTCATTGGAATAGCATTGACTCTTTTACCAGTAAGAATTCTGTCCTTATAGGTAAGTTTATTTAAATCCCAAAATATGGGTCTGAATTTTCCAGCCCATATTTTTCTAAAAAAAAAATTCAAATATATGTCAACATATATACTGATTAAATTAATGGTTCCACCGAGATAGGAATACTGTTTAAATTGTGTGTCGCTCTGAATTAATTTTTAGTTTGTTACAGTTTATTAAAAAAGGGTACGTACCTACATTGAAATACCATTTTAGTATTTGGTTGGCATAAAAAACAAAATTTTATGTTTTTATTTCTATAGAAGTAATGTGAAAATTGCATTATTTAGGCAGGAAGTTTGTTTAGTACAAAAAAACTTGGAACCGGGATGAAAGAAGAATCACTGTTTTAATTCCCTTCGTAGGAAGAAACATTCAGTGGTATAATTAAAATGAATTGTAAGTGCACGGGCAGCTATTAAATTGTGCAGCTTTTTATTGTGTTTAATTTCCGCTGATATTCTGAATAAAGTAATTAACACTGTAGGTTTGGTAATTGAGTAAGTTAAAATTACTGAACATTTTACCACGTAGGTGCATTCAGCTGACATGAGATAATTGCAGATACGAACAAAAATTAGCTACAAGTGTGATGGGACTTTTTTTTCCATTGTTGGTATTGAAACTGTACTAGTTTAAAAGTAAGGTTTGTCACAGTTAAAATGGCATCATGTGATGTTTCATAATAAAACATTAGTCATGCAGATACGATTAAAGATGATTGTTTAAATTACAATAAAATCCAACAGTGGCACCATGTGTATCAGTTTTAATTTAACTGTTATTTTAGCACGTGCTGTCGCTCGGAATAATTCCTTAACAGCTAAGTGAGAAGTGCTTAATGTAAGAACATAGAAAAACATGAATGTGAACATATATTAGCACCCTGCGCTCACTGTTTACAAAAATAGAAAGGTAATGTTTATACGGGTAAGTGGCAGATGATGAATAAACAGTAGTATCTGTGCGACCGAGTACAATGCGAGTCAAGATAACAGGTGTACAGCTGTGTAAATTAACACGCACACTTACCAAATAGCATGGTGCCCATGCTGACACTGGCAAAACTGTTTAAAAACAATTTGCAGCTGTTTGTGTTTTTTTTTTTAAGTTGAGTGCCTAGCAGGTAATCAATTTCACATGCATGACTCATGAGCTTGCTTGTGTATTACTGATATAAGTCCCCCATACACTTTATCCATTCGAATATTGAATGCCGCTGGTGTGGAACGAAACAGGAAAATACTGATGTTTTTCCATGAACCACACTTAATTCTTGGGCCTTCAGTTAAGTAGGTACTGTGTGAAGAATAAACAACAAGATTGTTATTTTTTAACAAATTTACCAAGGGTTTTATATTTTCTGTGTAATATGTATGTGACCTTTGTGGTTTTGGTGAATGGCTGCATATGTGAAAATGTAATTCAGTTGTTAATGATATACTATAGTAATGTGATAAAGATGTAACTAAATCGAATTAACAAGTGTAGATCTGCTTTTTACAACCTTAACCATTTGTATCATTATATAAAATATGTTATAACAACCACCATGCCCATTAAAAAATTTTTGTATGTCAACTTTTAATAGTGTACTGAAATTAAAGTAATGTAATTATAATAGAATATATAATATTTTATATGTATATAAAAACATTTACTATAACTGTCTGTGAAGACAGGAAGAATGTGAATAAAGGTTAATGTTAAGTTAAAAATCAATGATCTCTTGTTACAGCAGGCATGTCAAAACCTGTTTTACCGTTTGAAACATTAATGTGTAATCCACTGTACATGTTGAATGCTGAAGTTGTGAATGTCTGATGCCATGTCCAGATGCACTAACCGTGGCGTTCAAGAATTTTTTGGGCGGGGGATGGTTTGTGGAATATGTATCAGTAATTCATCGCCAAGTTCAGGCACTGTGTTATCTCCTAACAGATTTTGTTCGCAGAAGGATTTTAAAAATATCTGGATACTAGTTCAATGGGAAAAATAAAAAGGGATTTAAAACCTAAATTTAATATTATCTATTTAAGTACACATGTGTTTATTAAAGCAAAATAACTAAAAACAATATTTTAAGATAATAAATTGTTAAAGTAACATAACCAAAATTTGAGGTATGTTGTTAAGTTGCCTAAAATTTGCAACAGGATAAGAAAATTATAATATTGAGCTTGGTATTCTTCACATGAATGTGGGATTAATTGCTGATTGAAGAAAAGAGTTCTGAAGCTTCAATTTATTCTACACTAAAAAAATTATAGTGCACTGTTTCAGAAAAGTTTTTCAAACATACGCCAATAATAAATGAACCGCCGCCAGCAAATGTCAGTTGAGGAACGTGAGTTGTGTAGAAGCAGCAGTTGGACTAGATGAACGGAAGCTGGGGAAGAGAGGCAGATGTTAAAAAACGGGGAAGGAAAGTTGTGGGCGACATTCAATCCGAAAGCGTGGTTCGTACCCTCAAAAATTAAGGACTTCTTTATTTCATTGAATTTTCCACTATTAATTGGAAGAACTATTCGTAATATCACAAAAACGCTCAAGAAAATAACAATGTCAAATAGTTAATGCTCAAAAATAATTTCCTCAGTTAGTTCAATTCCTATAGATAAGCCAAAATTTTAAGCCTTAACGTTTAATTTTATCGCATTTACATTAGCTGTAAGTTTAAAGTAAGACAAAATAGAACACATGTTTTCAGTTTAAAGGTGAGATACAAAATACAAATAATGAAATCAGAATGGTTTTTATACATAAAATCTAATCACGGTGGCCCAAAATTCGTCAATTGAACTGCGTATGCGCAAATCGTTGTTTTCTGCCAAGTCTGAAACAAAATAACTTACATGCTGACAGACTTCAGTTCAATAATGGGCCTTACATTTCACTGAGATTCCTTAAAGATAAGGATATTAAGGCAGCTACAAACCCTGGAAAGGAACCCTGAGTGAGAAAAGTTGCAATAGAGAAGTCGTAAAGTTCAAGGTAGGAAGAGGAACTGACGTGTGGGAGACGGGAAGATGAGTTGTGCAAATTGGGGGAATGGGACATTTAGTGCATTTACACTGACCTGCAGGGTGAAGTCCAAAGTACATTGAAAGGTCTTTAAATCCGTCCTCTGGCATACAATTGAGTCACTCAGGTGGAATAGTGTTTTGACATTCGCTGCCATTTTCAACTCAGTACAGATTTTTCTGTTCTCTAGCAATAACACTTTACTGACACATTTCCATATTTTGTTTTTTTAAAAAAGCCAATGCTCATGTATTTTTTTTCATTCAGTATAGGTGCTCAATATAACTGTACTCTATATATTAATTTATCTTGGAACAAAATATATTGGGTAAACCGGAACAGTCTTGCATAAAAGAGTATTTACTGTACTGTGCACACAGAGGCCGATATAATTTGCTTATTGACGACATCTTGACTGGGTCATCTGCGATTTGCCACCTCCTCTCGACATAGGTTACTGGTGTTTTAGGCCCATCGTGACCTGGTCGCTAGATATTACAACTGAGGGGAAAGGAATCTATGGAGTAAAGGTAGCAGTTTTCCAAAGTATGAAATCATGCTAACGAATAAGGGGAAAAAAATCTTCGAAAGCAAGCATTGCACATCAACAATTTCCAAGGTAGCTGAGGTAATACAGTTGCATTGTTGTTTACTCGAAAAACTGGGACTACCATAGACAGCTGGTAAATTTAAATAGGATTTTGTGCCATCTAGGTCATTTAAAAAATAATAACTCAATAATTTTAGCAAAAATTGCATGTCAAAATTACATGTTCTATATGATGATCTCTGAAGTTCAAACATTTAATATAAAAAACCTGATTAAAATTGCTACATAATTAATTATTTTATTAAATGCTTTCAGTGTTTTAAAAATTATGATCTTGCAATGACAGTAAAACCAGACTCATTCAATCATTCTGAATACAAACGTAATACATTTGTGTTCGCAAAGCCAAAGATCCAGGTCAGTCATTACACACGTAAAGTTTCTGGGCATGGCAAGTAAACATTTCATAAAGTACAAAATTGTCTTATTGTTTGTTATCCTAATTTTAATTGGATTTTTATTATAGTTTTACTTTCTTTGTGCTTACTGAACTGTGAGCTACATAGTGTATAATGTTAATAATTGAATATATATTTATATATGTGGATACCACTAAATAAATACATGTGAATATATTGACTTAGTGCTTGAAATATGTAATGTTTTCTTACTTAAACAATTATTTATATCTGCTTGAACCATCAGTGTACCCCAGTGTTTCTTACACACAGTTAATTCATTAGGTTTTCATCTTTCGCGTATGAAATATATTTTAAGCACATTAGTGATGTGAAAAAAATATTTTCCTTTGGTGAAACTGACTTTGACACATCTCAAATGGGAGAAACTGTAAATGTGGAAGAGGTTGACAGTTCACAGAATATTCCATTCTGTGGTTCTGAGAAGAAAAAAAACCTTACCTCAGTATAGCTTGTCTAGTAGGCAATTCCCATGAAATCTCGAAATTCTTGTCCTTACAGATTCTACAAAGATCTAACCGACATAAGATGGTAATTATTTTTTCCTTGAAAAGCACATTACTGAGGGTAATAGTGTTGGTTATAATTTTTGAACCATAATGGAATCTTTAAAAAATAATAAATATGTATATAGTACCCTGAAAATCATTCCCTCACTATGTTCCAAACTCCAGAATGTAATACTTTCAAATTATCAAAAATTTTTTTTTGCGAATTTGAATTTGGAATAAAAAGTAAGGTGCATGTGTCCCATCAAAAAACATTCCCTCCATAAATGCTCTCATTGGTTTTTGATAGTTGGCAGTACTGTCAATTGTTCCAAATGGCCAATTTGTCCTATGCGTGTTACAGCATCAGTAGCAAAAATAATTTATGAAAATTGTTCAACGATTACATTTTAGCCATCATTCCCTCACATTGAAGAAAAACAGAGGTAATTACTACATCTAAATATTAATTGAACTGTGAAGTAGGTTTTTACACGCTTTATATTAGCTTCACCTGTATGTTTGTAACCGACTCCTTTGGGTGTGATTTTGACCCACTTTAAACAGCCAGATTTCATTCAAACTTTGTAGATTTATCAACGACCGATGACAATACAC
Organism: Bacillus rossius redtenbacheri; assembly: GCF_032445375.1. Classification (NCBI taxonomy): domain Eukaryota; kingdom Metazoa; phylum Arthropoda; class Insecta; order Phasmatodea; family Bacillidae; genus Bacillus; species Bacillus rossius. Next base: position 14,999,145 of record NC_086342.1, read on the forward strand.
TAATTTGATAAGATTATTCCATTAATCAATTTGCAAAATAAGATTTCTGTCAATTTATATAATTGGTAAAATGAAACAAAGACATATATGTACAGAAAACCATTTCGCTCATGTGCGAACTCTTTTCGGCGCGATATAAACAAAGCCTAGTAAATATTGTGACATTTAATGAAATGAAAAGTGAGAGTGGGTTATGATTACTGTGAACAATATACTTTCTTGAAGAGAATATTATCTATATTTGTAAAAATACCTGAAATAAGGGCTTAAATGTTGTTTCTTCCGTTAAATAGAGAAACACAATTACGTCTTTGTTTCATTTTACCAATTAACCAACAGTGAAACATGGAAAAATTGAAGTTTGATTTTGCTGTGAAACCAAACACCATATGCATAACCTCAATAGCTACACCTGATGGGCAGATTTTTGAAATTCCACTCGAACACCAACCAGGTACAAATACTCCAAACTATGCCAAGGTCAGTAAATCATTAAATAAAGGACATCAAACACGGAAAATATGGATAAGTTTGACAGATGATATATCAAAAAACATATTTGGATAGAGAGCAAAACTTACAGTTTAAGGAATTTTACCTGGAAGAAATTGAAGAAAAAAAACACTAGTTTATTTATAAAAAACTAAAAAGTAGAAAATAAATAATAGTTTCAAAAACTAAAAACATGCTTTGGTTTTCTATATAAAGCGTGTTTTTAGTTTTTGAAACTATTATTTATTAGAGATTGTAAACTTGCACAAAAATTCAGATGTAACAAAATGTTCTGTTGCATTTCGTCATTACAATTTGAAATGAGGTAATGACTTTGAAACTAGCCTAACTTGGCTTATGTAATCCTTGAAATTATCATTTTGTTCTTGTTTTAGGACCAAATGATGGCAAGAAAAAAGAAATTATCTGATTCAGAAGCATAATTAAAAAAGAAAGAATACGATAGGAAGCACCAAGAACAAACGAAGTCTAATCCTGCGAGTTTAGCAAAACTCCACTTGGGAAAAAAAAGAGAATCTGTTATGAGTTCCAGAGAAAAAAAGAGCAAAACATATAGAGCCCAAAAAGCCAAAAGCCGTAAGAATTTGACAAGGCGCTTGAATAAAAAAAACCACCTTCTAAAGCAGGACCTACCATAGAACCAGTTTTTCAAAATACATGAAGGCTTGGTAGCTGCTCAGAAAAGGATATTGAACTGAAATTACAAATTCACTCTTAGCAAACTGCCATTTTGCATAAGTGGTGCTGCAAGCAAACGAACAATATACCAGCACTTGCGCATATGCGTACCTAAACCTGCGAGTTACTTTTAAATTGTGACCCTGAACCAACACACTACAACACTTACATAATGAAATATGCATTAGGTGTGTGCGCTTTAGTGAATTTTGGTGGTCGAATGAAATCTTAGAAATTTACATTCAATTAAAGATTTTAAGCCAAACAATCCGTATTAGGCTTTGGTGTATTACCATACATAATACAAGAAGTAAACAAATAATGTTTTAACATCCATAAAGTTTTCAGGTAGAAACTAACACCCCACAAGTAACAAATTGTGAATTTTCAATTTCAAAAAAACATGTACACAAATGTGTAATTTGATTTAAAATAGGCTACCTGTTTAAAGTTTTAAAAAAAATAGAGAACAATTTATTCTGCTGGTAAAGAAGTAATAGATTCCAAAATAAATTTTAAGACATATTTGGTTTGTCACATTTTAAACTCTTGACTTCCCGCGATATTAATCTATGGCAAAAAACAAAAACTAGGATTACCTTTATATTTTTTGGATAATTCCTCTCTCTTTCCCCCCCCCCCCCCCCCTTTTTTTTTGAACTGACAAAATTAAGGTTAAGCCTATCCAGTATCCAAAGACAATGGCTGACTATACAAATAATCCAGGTGCTATAATGGGTTTTCAAAAATATTATTTCTATGATCAATAAAACTACTAAAAATTGTTCAGTTAATATTTTACAAGGGTCTGCAAATCACGCACAAATTTTCATACAAAAAAAAAAAAAAAGGGGGGGGGGGGGGTGGGTGGGTTGTGAAGTATCTGCACCTTCCTGTCTCATATACATACATACAATATTAATAAATATATTTATAGAGAGACAGTTACATACAAGAAATTAATTTCACAGTAACAAACAAAATTCAGGGTAAACTGTGATGAAACAAATACAAAAGCATCCACAATTGAATAAAATTTTTGGAATATTTTAACAATGTTAGCAAACCTTAATAAGAATTAGGGTAGATACCTGTCAACATTCAGTTTGATCTGGAAATGGCCTTGTGTTCCATCGAGAAACTGGGACATGTTGATTTAATGAAGACCGTTAATTTTAATTTTTAAAGAATATAGTATATTTTAATATGATGATAGATTATAAATTGCAATATTAGAAGTTAGTGGAATACGAAGCATGCTGGAACAACCAATACAAACAAAATATGTATATGTGCATGTAAATATCCACAATTTAAATTTTTTAATATTCTACCTCTGACTGAACAGTGTATTAATGGCTATTCACAATCTTGATTGCTCACCACACTAGAATATGAAATGACACAACATAACTCAACCATGACCACTTCTGACAGATGGATGCAAAATATCTAATTATAAATTATCATGAATGTGTTTGTTTCTCATTATAAATTTGTGCTAGTAATATGAAATGAACCATTACTACAGAGATAAAATAGCAAATGAAAAGTTTATTTTAAAATTCACATCAACATTTAAAAATTAAAGTTAAAATAACTTAACATTCCTGAATCCATTTTGGTAAATTCTTTTTCAAGAAAACCACAAGGGAAACAAAACCACACTTATCTCTATTGTCACATGTAAAGTTCAACAAAACATGGATCGGATTTTGTTTGGGGAGAATCTGGCACGTGAACGACAAAACTGGATTTGCCTCATCAGGTTGTGGTTTGCCAAAATATTGGTTGAAGTTTTCCATTGTAAAATTGGTGATAGCCTTCTGCTTCTCAATTGAAGACATCTTTGCCATACAGTTTGCTCCACTGGATTCTGCCTTTGGCTGGAAGAAGTCTCTGGTGGCAACTTTGTATACATCCCAAATACAAAAATATGCACTGCACTTAAGAATCCTTGTCCTCCTGAAATCATTCTCACTCTTGTTTGCACTACTTGAAACATCGCATTGTGAGTCAAGTTTCCGAACTTTAGCCTCTGAACCCTCGTCATCTTGACTTACGTCACACACCTTACACTTCAGAACATTTTCAAATACGTCGACGACACTACTATACACAGTACTGTACCACACATTTTTCAAATCTTCAACAGAGATGTTCCAACAGACATCGGTCAAATTTTCGGCAAACTTCTGACAACTGAATATTTCAATCCCGATCAAATTTTGTTCGATAGTCTGCTCCACTATCAAGCAGTCTTCAAACAAATTTTGCAACCGCTGCTCCGATGATACACAAATTTTTTCCGCAGCAGAACACAGCGACTGGAATCTCGCCATGAGCTTCTTGCTCACCGAGCTCGTGACGTTGTGTTCCAGCACGAACGGATCTTGAACACAGAACTTGGACGTTACTTTCAGTCCTTGGGTACTGCCGCCCGTCATCTTCTGCTTCAAAGCGTCCATCTCCGGAGGCAAACTCTCGGCGTGGCAGAACACGTTCTTGGGCAACGCACGGCCCAGAAGGGGGCAGATCACAAGGAGTTCCCGGTCGAAACGGGCGTACAGCCGGAAGAAACCGGCCAGCAGCTCCCGGACCGCAGAGACGTTGGTGGTTTGCCACTGCACGCTGCTGCTGAAGCTGCAGTCCCAGCCGTCTACGAAGCGCCTGCGGTCGTTCCACCGCTGGAGGGCAGCGACCGGGGGTGCGATGGGCTCGTCGAGCTGCTGCAAGTAGTACAGCACAAGCCACACGAGGGCGTAGTTGGTTATGTGGCCCGTCCCGGTCAGCTCGTACAGCCGGCCCCAGTGCTTCAACACCATGACGAGGGGCTGGATCCTCGAGTCAAACGACAGGTAGAACTTCACCAGGCTGCTGTTGAACGCGCCGATCCCGTTCTTGAACGACAGGTCACAGTTCACTTGGGTCTGCCTGTGGAAAAACTTCACCAAAGCCACTTTCGCTGCTGGTATCGTGATCACGCACTGATATGCTGGGAATAAGCCTCCCAAAATTCTTCTGACATTTCTAACCATCTTCTGTTCAGTTTTTCTGTCAATGCTGGTTACGTACGCCATACTGCTTGTTTTATGATAGTCTGGAACAAAATAAAATATAATGTATGAACAAGCTTACTGACTATAAAAAATTTTATTTTTGATCATGTGCCCCCCCCCCCCCCCCAACCCTTTCTCCTTTTTTTTTTATTAAGCCAGGCACAACACATCAGATGGTACCAACCCTCACATAATGACCCTAAAACACAAGGACAAGCAGAACAAAACCAAACATAATATTCATTATGTTTATAATTCACTATATTGCCATTTAATACTGAAGGAAGGGGGGGGGGGGGGGGGACATATGGCATTCTTTGATTTGTACTGTATCTTAACAGCCCAGATCGAGCAAAAGACTTAAACTAGTAGTAAAATAATCTGTAACAACTTTTCTTTCCTCTCTCTCTGTCTCCCCAAGAATAATTTCTGCACACACCACTGATGTTACTCTACTTCCAGCCAATCTCCCTCATCAACAGAAATTGGTTTAGCAGGAAATGCTTTACGCAATGTAACATCACAATGAGTCCAACTGATGACGGCAGTGTGCAGATTTTTTTTTTTAAGGCTTTAATGACCATCTTAATGCTAGTATATAACATTTTGTTGTGGGTTTGCATGTAATCTTCATGAAGGGACTGAAACACTGTCAAAGCTATTATGTAATTCTACTACATCATTGATAGTGTTTCTTTGGCTCTATTTTGTATCAAAGCTGTTTCCCACTACCTCTTCACAAATGTTGTGCTGCAAAGTCCAGATTTTAAAACTTAAGCTTAACTAGAGAAGTGGCCAACAAATGACCAGACACATTAGTTTGTGGTTTTGGGAGGAAACAATAGAACAATGTAACTTAAAACTCCAATGATGCAGACTGCTCCAAAATTGTTGTCTTCATTTGTTTTCTGAGATAATTTCTGCCAATAGTTTATTTTACTAGTACATTTTTGGCTCAAATAATGAAACTGTAAATAAAAATAAAAAGTTGACTAGTGCAATTTATGCTCTGTCCACCATCAGAAGACTCGATCACTTGGCAAAAAAGGTTATTTTTAGGAGTGAGAGTTAACAAACAGAAGTGACACATTCTCTTACATAATGAACAGTTTGCAAATAGTTGTATAGGGTTACTGCAGTTAATGTTATTCTTAAGGCAAACTGTTATTTTAACAATACTGTTTAAAAGATGTTAAAGTTTCAAGATATATTACGTTATTGCAGGACCTATTAAGTATATTGTACATATGAAAGAACAGTTCAAAACAGAATCCAACTTAGGGTTCCAACTCTCTTACTCTAGACCATTTCCCTAAATTTTCCCTGTTTAACCATACATTTTTTTCCCCCTGTCTCTTTAATCAATGTTATCTTGTAACATTCGCTTATATTAAACTACAAATACTTACTGAAACACATTTCGAACACACCTAACACAAAACTGGCTATAAAATCTTGTCCCACACAATACACCATTTACACTGACATAATTTCCATCAATGCTATAACAACCAACATTGCCAGACTGTATTATGAAACCACTATAGTTAAACAAACATTGTAACAATACCTCAGTGACAAGCCGACATTTGATCATGCTTAAACTAATACAGTTGAATCACTGATTGTTCTCTTGTGAAAAAGGTAGGTTTTTTTTAACTACAAATAAATTTTTGATTAAAATACAGACTGGTTTTTAAGATATTAAAGGATCACACTAATATTAAAAATTAATATTCAGTTTGGTAACTGACATTTGGTCAATTTCCAAGGTTTTTTTTATTATTATTAGGTTTTGAAGGGATTTTTCAAATTCCCTGAGTTTTATGCATCTGCAGGACCCCTAAAAATTATTTTATATAAATTCATCACTTTATGAGAGTGAGTTTGGGTAATATTTATTGTTTTTTTCACTTGAGCTTTCGACAACCTACCTGCAGTGAAATACACGTCAATGTCACTCTGCAGGTTGGCCAAGCCAGTGACGACCGAGCCAAACGGGACAGCCCTGCCCCTCGGGTACGTGCCCCGCAGACACTCGTCGATGTCCCGGCACAGCTTCGCGCAGGTAGCGTGCCTCACGTGTTCCGGGATCTCGAACCTGACCATGAACTGGATCACCTGGGAGTCGAAATCTTCAATGCTGGGGTCGCACTCCGCGAGGCAGTCTTGGTGACATGAACTTTCTTCATCGGGTGGACTGTCTGCAGTTGTATCACCTGGTCCTAAAATAAACACATCACTGGTTTTGAGATGCATACATGGGAAAGGAGAAAACGTGGAGAAGATAGAAAGTAATTTTCTAATACAGTAGAGTGAAACTTATCCAAATACCACTTGTTCGCAAATCGGTTAATCTGGACAGGAGTAAACAAAAAAATAACAGAATTTTTTTTGTTCATCCAAAATCATTTTGTAGGTAAAAAAAAAACGTAGGTCAGACCTGCCAACTTGTAAAGTTGCTTATCAGTAAGATTTTAAAATTTTCCGAAAAGTGCGTAAATAGGTCGCGGCATTTCATGTCAGTTATATACATACACCAGTTGTTCACCATAAATAAGTGGGAAACATGTGTTATACACATAATTACACAAAAACATCACGTATCATGCAATGCTATTCTCCGTAATTTAAACAAACAAGATGAAAAATAATCTTCAAAACTTAATTTTCTTAAGCTGAACATAAAATTCACTTTTTCTTTTAAAAATTCTTGAAAACCAATCTTTTGGATGATGTTTGTTATTTTTCCCCCCTGAATTTTGCCACACTCAAGTTAAAATTATGCCACTGCAAACACTTGTAAAACCTTAACAAAATATGTCACCACGAGGGGATAAAGTTTGGAACAAGAATCTGTGAAAGGCAAAATGGCCCAGTTTGCAAACAGTCAACAATATTAGAAACTGCATCTAAAGCCATTTCATTAACAATGGCATTTGTCTTAGTTCTACCACAGCTATATTGCTTAGCCACATCACACTTAGGAAACATTTTTCTAAGCAGTGGGCCAACATGATCTGCAACACTGAAGGGTATGTTGCGTTCCACTATTAAACCAGTGAACAAACACTCAGCCTGAATAACCTCATTTTCAACAGTATGTAAGGGTTATATCTTTTTATTTTCCTGTTGGTATTTGAAATTACTTACATGTTTCGCACACTTGATATGGATAGTGATATCATTTTTGCCCCCATGAGAAATATTAATATCACAGCGACAGACAGAACAAAACGCATGCTTCTCACCTTTCTCAGACTTCAGGATAGATACATGAAAACTGTGTAGAGTATGCCGATCTAAACATTTGATCGTATTGTTTCTTTTTATCACACATTTTATACCTTTTGTTGGCACATAAGTACTATATTTATGCAACAAAAAAGAAAAATAATCGACGCCTTGACTCAAACAACTTTATTTCATTCTTGCTTCACTACACAACGAAATGTATGTGAAACTCAAAATACACTCCCAAACATAGCTGTATCGTAAATATTTTGCTTTAACTGAACCACTATAGTTTTTAATTGATGTAAACCAAACCACTATTTGTTATCAAACACAACACTACACGCGTGGACATAACCTGCAATCTCGCACACGACGGGCCCATCTACAAAAGTCCGAACCTGTGGCCTCTGGGCGGTCCGTGTCCTTATCCCATAGATAAAGGTTACTATCTTAATGTGAATGAATGACGTCACATTGTCGCATATACAACTGTCCAGTATACAATTACGATGTCTGATGTCTGAGTCTAACAATTTCTAAAGTATTCACCACAGCGCAGTACCGTTGCCTACGAGATTGGGAAGGCCTTCGCATCAATGATTTCCAGGTGGAACATTGAATGTAGTTCGCTCAACGCCGCTAGAGCGCAGGTGTTTACACTGTAAATTAACACATGGCTTATGACATGAAATGTCGAATTGTTGATGAAAGAACATTTTCCTGGACTTTATTTGTTAGCCGTGTGCAAGAAAGTGGACTTTACCGGTTATAAGTTGCGAGAAATTAATGAATTCGACTATTTTGCATGTACTTTGGTAATATAATATTCTAAAGAGTTATTTGATATAATGGTGCAAAATGATGAAAACATTGCATTATAAACGCTGTTCTAGTTCGTTTGGCTATGGATTTAATGATTTTGATGTTTAAAACTCTTTAGAATCGCTGCACACTGTATAAAGACATACATTTACTTATTTATTTATATTTTAAGATGGTGTATTGATGTATACCATTTTGCAAAAGTGATTCCTCACAGGTGACTGGCATTTCATTTCATCAGTTTCCAACAAATTGTGATTTGCGTGACAAATGGCTTAAAGTCATTTCACGACAGGAAAGTCCTGATAGCAGTGATAAATGGCAGCCTTCAGCTAGGTCAGTTGTCTGCAGCAAACATTTTAGTAATGAATGCTTTCGTATTTCTACTAAAAACAAGAGACTACTTGCGAATTCTGTTCCTACTATTTTCCCTGGGTATCCATCATACATGGTTGAAAATAAAAAACAAGCCCGTAAACTTCCCAAAAAGAGGACACACGATTGTGCATTCCCTCAACAAAGAAGTACTATTACAGAACAGTGCTGTAACTCAGACATTGCAGATAGCGATGCGAATTTTAATGCAAATTCTGTTTCAGTTCAAATTGATCTAGACAAAATCAAACGTCGATGTTCACATAAAGTGGTTGCAAAGAAATATTCGTCACACATCATTGTAAAAAAGAATAAAATAATCACCAAATTACGAGCAAAAAATAAAGAAATAGGAAGACAGTTAAAAGAAAAAATAAAGTTTCCCATGCTGAAAAATTGTATTCCAATTTAATCGCAGCTATAAATGCTAATAGTTTGAAAGCGAAATTTATATTGGAGCAACTGCGGATGTTTGGTAAAGGAAAATTGCCATATTCAGAAGAGACATTAAAAATTTCCTCTCTTTGGGAAATGTTTTCACCGAAAGGTTACAACTTTGCAAGAGAAATGAACATATTACACTTGCCACACAAATCCACCATAAAAAAATATGTAGGGAATTGTTCTGGTCAAACAGGAATCACTGATGAAATCATACAGAGACGATGATAACAGAATTTGAGGCACTAAGCACAGATCAAGAACGGATTGGTTCACTCATTATTGATGAGATGTCAATTCAGCCCAAGTTGTTATACGATAGGCAGCTTGATCAGTTTCATGGTTGGAACGAATTATCAGACGAGAAAATGGACAATGGTGATTAATTGGCAAATAGACTTCTATGTTTCATTTTTAGAGGAATTTCTGCCAAGATACGAATTCCTGTTGCATTTTTCTTTTGCAAGAATTTAGATGGCTCGCAACTGTACACAAAAACTCTGCAAGTAATAGAAGCCATTGAAAAAGTGGGATTTTGTGTGCTGAGAATTTTTACTGATAATTCCATTGTAAATGTGGCAATGAATGAGAAATTATGTGAAGGGCCTGTCACATCAGTGATAAATCATCCTACAGACAAGACAAGAAAAATATTCCTTAGCTTTGACCAGAGTCACATAATAAAAAATATCAGGACACAGTTTCTGTAGAGGACATTCAGGCTAAATGGGACTCAGATAACAGGAAAGCATGTACAAACTTTATATAAGTTACATAAAAACTCTGTGTTTACCCCTATTCGGAATTTGTCTCGGAAGATGGTATATCCTTCAAATTTGGAAAAAATGAATGTAAAACGAGCAAAACTGTTATTTTCTGAACCAGTGACTGCTGCACTTGAGACATGCAGCACACTTTCAAGTGAACACTTTCCCGACAAAGACAGTCTACAGGCAACAGTTCACTTCATGAAAATAGTGAGAAAGTGGTTTGACATTCATTATGTTTGCAACAGAACACAATCCTGTAGATCAAGGAATATGGACCAACTGCACTTCTTTTCCGTGAGTGATGAACGTCTTCAGTGGCTTACACAAACATTCCTGCCTTATGTAGCTTATATTCAACAACTTGGTCGAAACCGAAACGAAACCTTCAGCTCAGAGACCTATGAAGCACTTGTAATCACTACAAAATCAACAGTTGCCTGCATAACATATTTGCTGGACAATGGTTTTCACTATGTCTTAACTAGAAACTTTTTGAGTGACGAAATTGAATTGTTCTTCAGTCATCTAAGGCAACTTGGAGGTTTTAATGATGCTATGGATGCTCGGTCATGTTTGCATGCAATACAAACAACCCTACGCACTGGTATTATACGAGCATCAATGTATACAAATGTGGAGAGTGATTCAAGCTTTTCATCTTCAAAACAATGCCATGCAAAGCCCAACTCTTCCCATTCGACTGATGTTCTACCAAATTCTGTGCTGGAAATCCTGAATCGTCCATTGAACAGTAAGTATTGATACCCAATCTTAATTATTAGCGAGTAAAGTTGTTTTTCATTTTTACATTTGGCGAAATTTTCTTTGCAGCCTGTCCAGCAACAATGAAAACTGCATCAGTTGCCTTTGTTTGTGACTATCTCGTAAGAGTTGCCGAGGAGAACACCAACTGCATTCACTGCATCGACTTGCTAGCCACAGTATCCAGTAATTCACCGTTAAATATGCTAATCCATAATCAAGACAGAAGTGGCTTGAGATATGCTCAGGCTTCGTTTGGTTTCTTGTGATGATCATTGTGGAATTTTGTAAAAGTGCATTAAAATTTTTGCCGAGCAAAGGTGTACGAGAATCGCTCACACAATATTGTAAGACAAGATTTATTGACACTCTTAAGTGTTAGAAATGTGACAATAAGAAACTGTGCTTGTTGTTGACGAAGCTGCTAAATCCATTGTTGAGCAACATTGCGATGAGATGTACAGACAAATTTTATCGCGCGAAACAGTTCAACAGTAAACCTTTATGCAGAAAGTTACTGAAACTGTTAATAGTATAGGTAACTATATTTCTCGGGTCTGTGAATATTTTTTGTCGGGTAATTGTTGTAATGTTTTAAACTGCAAGAAGGAATTTTCATGGTATTCGTCACATCAACAAGAAAAAATTGGTGAGTAGAATTTGTAATTCATTATTATGATGCTTATTTTATTATATATTTTATATGTAAATGTCAAAGTACATACACATTTTTTTAAATGTAAACACCCAACTAATTGCCGCGCTAGTTTGTTTTTTATGTTAAAATTTACAAATTTTGAAGATAACTCCCATATACGACAGCGTAAAACCCTGCCATCTTGCGGTGTTTTTGGAACTACAGTTGTATCGACACTTTTACATGCGAAAACCGCAGCGATGCGAAGGCCTTCCCAATCTCGTAGGCAACGGCAGTACTGTGGAAGCGCGGCAAAAAATATCGCCGGGTCAGTGCAAATATATGGTATTCTGTACTGTAAACTACAGTACATGTACCACAAAATGCGGTTAAAACAATCTTGCAGCACGTTAAAATCGGTACTACCTTTCTTCTTGCCATAAAAACCGTTACAAAACTGTGGTATTGTACGTGACATTTACGGCACTGTTCTAACAAAAATACGGTACAAAAACTGTACATATGGTATTTATTGATGCAAGTACACTATTCTATGGCACGAGATTGAAAACGCTAGCCCGTGAGTCAATGTATAATTTCAGGCCAGCAGAAACGTAATGCGTAAAATTAATGCCGCTCCCCGTAAAAACGTAAGAATTGCAATTACCCGTACAAATTACGGGAGAATCGTACAAGTTGGCAGGTCTGGTAGGTCTATGAATACAGTAGCATTACAACCAAAAATAGATGTAGGAGCATTTTTATTTATGAAATTTTAAAAAATTGGTGCAAGTTTATGTACGCATCTTAGAAGTTATTCTTACTTGGCGTAATAAATAACCAACTTTAATTTTGCATGCAAATAGTTAATAGACATAAAATAATGGCAGGAGTGGAATTATATTATAATTAAGGTTGGTAAAGTATCTATTCAATAAAATTAAATTAAATTTTTTTTATATAAAACTCAATATTAATATAAACATGTGCATAAATAAATTATTTATTTTAGTAAAATAATTGAGATAAAATTTAATTGATAAAAAAAATGAATAATTTATTCCAAATGTTTATTGTAATTTATTAATTTTAATCATTTATTAAATAATGTAATAATTTATAATGCACATAAATTATACAAATAAGAACGCAACCTCACTTGCATGTGTGTAAACACACTCAAAAAAGTTTAAAAAAAAAAAAAAAAAAAAAAAACACAATTTCTGTCTCTAATATTCACTATAAAAATAGTTTTTAATGATATGGCCCAGTATTCAATATCAATCACTAAATAATAATATTTAAAAGCACACATATAATTTTAATTTGTATGTACTGCAGTCTTTCTTTTAATTCTGTGAAAATTTTGTTGCATGGTGCACGCATCATCAATATTCACTCTAAAATTTATTTCATAAGGTGCCTAAATACGTATAACTTTAAAAAACATAGATTTTTAGTAATTTTACCCATCTAAAACTATTATGTACATTCAATGCAAATTCCATTTAATCCGGTCAGGGTATGGTCCCATTTAATCCAGATTAGCGGGACTCTACTGTACATAAAAGTTTCTCAGCACCGCAACCAAAATCACTAGCGTTAACTATCTCACATCTGCTAGCTGGCAAGCGACTCAACACACACACATGTAGATAAAAATGTTTTCCACCACAAAACTATCCATGCTGGTTGAGAAATGTCACACGGCATGGTGACGGTTGCTTCACTGCATAGGCTACCTAAAGTAAACTATAAACTGTAATTTCTCAGACATCATTAGGGAATTTAGAAACGCTGTTTTTAAGGTACATAGAGGAATGTCTTTAATGTTGGAAAAAGTATTTTTGGAATGTTATTTTATACACGGAAAAGCCACGACATAAGAATTTAACAAAAACACAAATAGTAACAGCACCTTCACATAAATGATCTTCGCCTAGGTTTCTTATACACCAACTAAAACCGAATGGAATTGTGTTTACACCAATGACCAATGGTATTCAGCCCAAAGCCCAATTAACAACAGACAGTTACAAAAGTGTTTAATGATAGTAGGAATACAAACCTGTCAAAAAACTATGAAATTCTAAGTTAATGTTTCCAGCATTTAGTTTCCTGACCATAGCAGCATGCTTCTTTCCTTCCAGATGTTGTTTCAAGTTAAATTCACCGGCAACATTAACGTGGCATATTTCACATATAAATGCTGCTGCACGCCTGGTAGTTTTGTCAGCTATGCCATCTGGAACACACAAACTGTATCCTTAAAAAATTTCAATAACTGCAACACTTCAACATCCCAAAATAAACTCAATACTACAAGCACTAATCAATCTTACTACTGATAGTAAACACATAGAGTGTCAACTAATGTTAACAATAAAAAAACCAACAATGTTCTCTGAACAAAAAAAATCTGTTATTATTTTAATAATATTCCTGTAGCATATGCTACATGCAAAATAAATGAACAAAAATTGGTTATAATGTCTTAGCAGTCGTATGTTGCAGAATGTGTGGGGGTTAGTGACGAATAAAAAAAAATTAAAAAAAAAAAAACTAAACCAACACACTCTGCATTACTGCATGCAAGATAACTGGGGGTAGGCCAAACAAATTTCATATACCATCAAATTCTCATTATTCAAAAGATTCAATATTCTAGGAAAAAATATTTGGGAGACGAAAATTCAGAAATTTAACCAATACCAATTTTTAGATAATGACTACGTGTTGACGTTTGTCATTTAGCATCTCAGGGAAAAAATTTTTACACAGAAAGAAACTGCTTATATCCTAACGTGTACATGTTAGGGGTGGACCCGGTAAAATCCTTGAATCACTAGTATCTGAATGAATTGAGATTCAAAATGAAAGATTTGAAGAAAAATTATTAGAGGAAATGCAAATTCAAAAAATTAAACACTGACAAATCTGAAGTTTACTATTTTCTCTTCATTTCTAACCTATTACCATTCCCCAATACAATATATTGTGCACGTAATACCTCAAAACAGTATAAAACAAAGTTGCTATTCGAACCTGACTGTTCACTTCCTTCTAGACTATACAATGGATTTCGATGCAGTTTTCAACACCATTTAGAGAATTTCTTGAAGGTTTATGTTTGTAATGCTTATGTGGCTTACCCTGACTGATACATCAAATTAATGTACTACAGAATTTTAGGTCTTAAAAGGCCTACAGAAAACCATATGTAGCCCTTTTACATGTGACTTTTAAACAAAATTGATTTGAGTTCTCTCATGAGAAAAAAATCTGTCAATATTATTTACAAAGAAATTATATAGTTATGGGCAGTATGTGTTAGTATGTACCGGACATGAGAACGTGATACTTATAAGTACTTACTTATTAAATTTAAATAATGCCATATTAGTAGATTGCATTCGTGTGAACCGGAATGGTGTAATTATATAAATAAAATTACAATAAGTATATATTCTGTAATACTTGTGAAACAAACATTGAAAGAGTTTAATGTTTTAACACAATTATTGCTTATATTTTTTTTTATCCTTGACACTTTGATTTGATTACGTGGGGTAAATTGTAGGTACTCTTTGGGATTCAAATACAAAATTCGGATTCTAGAAAATTTAGTTTCTATCCATCACTAAAAATAACAAATTTATTCTCAATGATATCTTCAAGATAAATCGTACCGTTTTCAAAAAATCAAATAAAAATATACAAATTAAAACATGCTCTACCTAGAATATGATTTAAAACAAAATAATGAACTAAATTTTCACTTAAAAATTTATGCACACAACTAATTTACACTTTTAATAGATATCTTAATCTGCAATGCAAACTAACTTAATTTTAAACAGAAAACAATACATTTTTCAGGCTAATATTAATTGAGAATCTTTCAAACCTCAGACCATTGTTTAGACTAGGCTAATAAATGTCCAAAAAACTGCCTTGTATTTTAGAAATATCAATTCCTAAGTCATGTAAAAAAAACTTGCCACAATGAACAAAACTGGAATATAAATACCAAAGTTGAAATTCTCTGAGCCCCTGGGGAGACCGTACAGTCGAATGATGTCTATGATGCCAATGGGTAACCAACTTGATTAAACTTGTATCGCCACGAAACAATTATATTCCTAACGCAGGAAGGGATCAAGGCTTTCTGAGCAGAAATTGAGATAATATTCCCCTTCTCGCCCACTTTTTTCCTTCCTAACAGCAATAAACGTACCAGGCATAATTATTTTTTTGCATACGTGTAAATTATATGTAAAATTAAATGACAAACATTTTCGAGCTTACTTTCCCCTTGCTCGAGCTCTCTTTCCGTTTTCAGATCCTGATGGATGTTTTTAGACATGCTGGTGATAATAAAACCAAGTTAAAAATCGGATTAAATTGTGAGAAGCAATTCCAGTGAAACACACGCACGGGACAAATGGTTCTGTGTAGCTCGATGCCTGGAACTCCACACAGCCTACCACTACACGGTCTAGTCCGAGCGTGCGTCTACACCCCCCCTCCTCCCCTACAAGGATTCCTCCATTCTCCACAGCCTCCACGCAAGCATGCCGCACGAACTCACTGGAAACTGAGCAATAAAGATCTGCATAGAAAAAAACATGATCATAGATAAGGAGCACATCAAAACAAAACAAAATATGTTAGTAAGTATTGTATAAATTTTGTTTTCTATTCACCTTCAATTTTACATTTTTTGTAGTCTAAAAAAAACTTGTCTGCCCATCCTGCGACTCCCGGGACAGACTGCCCCCTCCCTACAACCACTGGACTCGAGTAGCTCGTTACACAACAGGTGTACTAAGCATGCCACGCTATTTCAACGGACCATGTTCCCGGAGGAAGCAGCACTTATTCCCACCCCGAAAAAAAAAAAAAGCACTAGTGTCTCAGCTCCGACACAAAACTGGTAAAAATGGTAAACAATAAAGACTAGCATCCCATCACCTGCATAAAGAGATGACCCTACACAAAACAGCTGACTAGGTCTAAAAATACAATTTATAACACACTATTAAAAATGCCAATAATATTAGAAAAATTAAGAACAAATTAATATTATGCTGAATGAACTACAACACTGAATTTAACAACATTAAACATAAAATTTCCAATTTAAAATATCAATAGTCTCCCCAGATGCTCAACAATGCCATAAAACTACTTCACACAGTACCATGAGCAAATGTTACAAAATAAGTTAAGGGCCTACTTTAAAGAAAATAAAACATTTGCAACATAGAAATATTGAGTATCAAAATCATCCATGTCTTTAAACTATAACTGATTTACAGTGTGTAAAATGTGCATGAAAGTGAACATTAATATCAAATCTGGCTATAGTAGTAAGCAATAAAGATAAGAGAAAACACATGGTATAGGTTTATGGGCTTATTATTTTCAGCAGGAAATTCAATTACGTACTAAAATTTATTTAATTTATACAAGTATGCATTAAGGTGCCTACCTGGACACACATAAGGTGTGCAAATCTTCAGAAAACTATTCCAGATATCCAAGTGGAGAACATTTACGAAAAGCATTTAATAATATGCTGAGGGCGAATGACAGCATTTCATTTGTTAACTATAATTTTAACAGAGAGATAATGCCTGAAATGTATGTTTTCAGAATAATTTTTAAGCATGAAACATCAGGTGCAGATTATTGGAATCACTCAAGGGATCTGCATTACATCTTTAACTTCATTTCCAAGCCAGATGATGTAATGGTTACCACTCAAATCTCACAGTTACCCTATGCACGACGAGAAGTCTGCGCGCCAACTCAGAGCGTCGCACTATCATCCCGCCTCACTGACACAAATAGGTACATTCCTGCCTAGGCAGACCCCTTAAAATGGGCTAATGAATTAATATGCACTTGAAAGAATAAAAAAGTGACACAGAAGTCATACGCTAAGTTGGCTATATTTAGGGACCGGAAAAATTTGCGGGTTCAATAACCTCCAGGATGAACTCCATAGTTCTACGTACACTCGGTCCAATGCCACCCACTCATTGGCTGCTGTCTTGTGAGACGTCCCAACGTAGCAGCCTGTGATTCTTATAAAGCTTTGGTCGGGTGTTTCTCATTGGCCCAGCGTCATCCAGGTGAGTTGTGAGCCAATAGCAGAGGCAGCACTGAGGTATAACTATTTGTATTTTAGCCTGTCGCGAAGTGAATTCGCGAATTTTTCCCGTCTCTAGCTATATTTCATTACACTAGCCACAATATTTACACACAGTACGTAACAATTGAAGCATGGACAAACCTGTCACTGAACTCTGTTCATCTGCTGTTCTGTTTGCAGCATCAGGTTGCAGGACCATATCGGGACGTTCAGTTCCTTCCAGATGTTTTACATTAGTTTCATTATCATCTTTAACTGGACTTGATTCACAGCTCCTTTTAGCACAGCTGTTAGCCTTCTCAGCCATGCTGTCTGGAACAAACAAAATTGGTTTCTTAGGATACCTAACATTCATCTTCAACAACAGCACACTCCCTGGGGAACAAAAATGTAATTAGTCATCACTGATTGGAAAATATGGGTCAGCGGGTTAGAAGTTACACTTACTTGGCGTAGTAAAAAAACTAACTTTAATTTTGCAAGCAAATAATTGACAGAAATAAAACAATACGATTGGAGTGCTATTATAAAACGGTTAGTAAAATATAAATTCATCAAATTAACAATTTTAATAATTACTTGGTGTTTAATATTAATATAAAGTATTTAATTTGTACAATAATTGAGATACTCTTAATTATTTATTATATAATGTAATAACCTATAATGCAAATAAATTATGCATATGGAAACATAACCTCACTTATATAAATTAAATTGAAAATGTTTATAAACACAATTTCTATTACTAATATTCACAGAACATAAATTTTTATAATTATATGGATCGGTATTCAAAAGTCACTTAAAGCACATGTATAATTTTTATGTGTATGTACATAAATTTCAATTCTGTGTAAAAAATCCACTGTCATCATTTTTTTCATAATGCGCCTAAAGTGTAAATTAAAAAAAAAAATTGGTTGTCTGTAAAGTCGGTTTACGGACGATAGTTTAACGTGACGTCATACCAAAACATTGATGAAATTATTGCATACTTTTATGAATAAAATTGAATCATTTTTATTGAATTATCACTATTTTGTATGGATACAACGAAGGAGTGAAATGAAATCTACAATTTAATTGATAAATTTACTTTTATTTGCACTCATTAATTCAAATATGTTTATTATTTTAACTATAACTTTTATACATGTTTGCTATTTAACTTCTTCCAATCTGTGTTATTCTGTTAAGGATAGGACGATGATAGGAAAAGTAGGAAACGAATGGGAGTGTTTCAAGTTAAATGTGCCTTGAAAAAGTCAAATCGATTGTTGTTCCAATCGAGGGGGAAGAGAGATAGATGCGGCGCAAGCGTACAATGAGTGTAACGGGTCACAGCATAATGGGACAATGTGCCTTACGGGACACTTTTTCGTCCGTGCAGCCGGCGTTCATCGTTTTATTAGACGTTGTTGCGTCAAAAAAGTATTATATTTTATGCGTGGTAGGGTTACAGTGCATCACGTAGATAAAATATCAATACAGTACAGTAAGTCTTTTAATCCGGCAAATCATATTTCAGTACATCCTGTATTCAGACACCAATTGAGCCAACTCATGTTCAGATTTTTTCAGGTGTGCTCCTGCTGTTGACCTTGGCAGCCAGGTCGCGTTACTGCGCCACCAGCATTTTCAGTTCGCTCAGAGTTCACCGTTGCTATCGGTTTTCATGTCAGTACCATGTTTCCTGTCTTCTAGCGGGTTACATTTCCCTAGTAGCGATCTGAATACCGGATGCAACTTAATATCAGAGACTTTTTTAAACAGTGAGCCATTCCACCTCAGTTAGCAAGAAAATGTGTCAGGTCACCATCACAGATTTGCTTTAAAAAATTACAGCAATTACAACCAGAGGAGACAAGAAGTGTGCAAAAGTATTTTGCACCAAAAATTCTTTTACCCATGTTATAGTCTTTTGAAGTTGGTTCAAAATCAAAAAAGGCGGAAAAAAAGCACGTTTTTCAAATTGCAAGCTGCATTTCAAAACTATTTAATGGATTTCATTGATTTTTTAAATTTTATTTTGTAGCTATTATATTGAACTTTAGAGTGGTATAGTTCCAATGAGCCCCATGACAATATCTTTAAAGGAAATAAAAATTCAAAAATTTTACAAAAGTTTTAAAACTTTTTGAATTTACAGAAGAAATTGTTCTTAATTATATGATGCACGGAATTATTAACATATAACTTTAAATTTTGCAAAATTTGACAAAAGTGCCATTTTTGATTGACAATTACTGAAAAACCCCATTTCATATAAATCTGAAAATTTGTCAGTTTGTAGTCCTAACTTTCGTTAATAGCACGCACTTTGTTGGATAGTGTATTTTTACCTGTAACCATTTCTAGAATTTTTTTTGAAAATGTAAATTTATTACATTTTCTAAGGACTGCACGCTCAATTAACAAATATGTTTTGTTGGTCTCTAAATATGAGATATAATTCGTAACTGGTTCTGAAATTGGGAAACATTGGGAAATCTGAATGGGTAGTCCCTATCTGAATATTCCCAGGTGCTGCAAGGGGAGTCCCTGGTAGCTTCAAGGGAATTCCCTGGTGACCACAAGAGGAATCACCTACAGGACTACAAGGGAATTCCCAAACATTTGATGTTACAGTTGTGTTATGTGTAGGGACCGGAAAAATTCGCGGGTTCAATGACCTCCAGGATGAACTCCATAGTTATACGTACACTCGGTCAAATGTCACCCACTCATTGGCTGCTGTCTTGTGAGACGTCCCAACGTAGCAGCCTGTGATTCGATAAAGCTTTGGTTTGGTGTTTCTAATTAGCCCAGAGTCATCCAGGTGAGTTGCAAGCAAATAGCAGAGACAGCACTGAGGTATAACTATTTGTATTTTAGCATATCGCAAAATGAATTCGCGAATTTTTCCGGTCTCTAGTTATGTGTTTTGACTGAATACATATATAATATTCATACATATAATTTATAATATTAATATAATATATTATATGTGATTTCTAAAGGGTATATAATTATATTTTTAATTGTTTAACATTATTGTTTATTCCTCCATTTCATTCAAAATTTTCTTTGTTGACCAATTATTTAGTTTTATCAAAATTTAAGCTGTCAAAGAGAAAATGTAACCCTGCCAAAAATTGTCAACTCATTGTGGAATGAAATGTGAATATGAGTTTGAGTTTGCTTTCTGTAGTATGAAAAAAAGTACTAAGAACATGAGAAGAAAAGCACCTAATGGGCATTTTTTTATATATAAACCATAAGAGATTTGCTTAGATGCCCAGCAAGTTGTGCATCCATTGAAAGAATATTTTCTTCTTTTGAACATGTGTAGTCTAAATTACTAAACTACCTGGGAGTTTCCGAAGTGCATAAAATTGTCTAAGTGTATTGATATGTATGCACACAGTCTAGTGACTGTAATCAGTCTGTTTTTTGTACTTTTGTGTGCACTTGTAATGTACGTACAAACATTCTATGTTATTTATGTTAAAATATAATAAAACTTAACTTTTGAAACTGAATTATTTTTTTATAAGGTAGAAAAACATTTGATCATTTGGTGTGCACACATACACCTCAACATTAATTATATTTATTTTGCAATTTTACGATTATACATTTTAAATTAAAATGAGGAAATTCTCCAATAGTCTTCACAAAATCTCAAAATGAAATTAAACCCTGTCATAAACTAATTATTTCACTGGTCTTCAGGCCATTGATCTAATTACAACACATGTATGACTACAGAAAGTATAAATGACTGTTAACAAATACAAACCTGTCGCTAAACTCTCTTCGTGTACTGTTTTGTTTGCTGCTTTTCTCTGCATAACCATAGCTGCGTGTTTCTTTCCTGCCAGATGTTGCTTTAAGCTGAATTCTTTCTCCACAGTAACATTGCAAATTTCACATTTATTTTCTTTCTGTTTGACAGCTTTGTCAACCAGGCTATCTGAAACAAACAGGTACATCAATGTCAACTCTTAAATAGCGTAAAATTAAGGTATTTCCTTATGTAAATAACATTGAGTCATTGAATGGCATGAGAAAATCTGCTGGCATTTCACTCGAACACCACACCAGCTGGTCAATTTAATGTTCAAAACCAAATACCTTTCGCCCACTTTTAAATTAATTAAGTCATTCAATTTTTTTTACTGGTATCTTTAAAATCTACAAGAAAATCTGTCTCATTAATTTTTCATACCAACAAAAATATTCTTAAAATTTTCAATTTATATATTCCAAAAACAAAACCCATGAAATTTGAGGCTTTATGTTTAAGTCATCTGGTTCATACATTACAATATGTTTTCGAACAGTAGGCTAAATGCTTAGGGTGATAAATTATCAACTTGACTTCAAAAATCAATATATTTTTTTTTTTTTAACAAAAATTAATGAGATAATTGCTATGCTAGAGTATGCTAATCTTGTTAATTGATTTCCTCAAATCAGATCAAGCACACAATATTAACTTTCAAGTTTGTAAATTGTAAACTAATTTGAAATGAACCATGTTTGAACTAACTGCAACATAGACATGTGACCTCAGTACTACCTAATAAAGGTAATATTTACTCACATGTCACTGCACTCGGTGCACAATAGTTGACTGTTTTGTTCAAAGCATAACTTTGTGCTAGCATAGCTGCATGTTTCTTCCCTTTCAGATGTTGATTAAGGTTTAACTCATTCTCAACAGTAACATTACAGACTTCACATCTCATCTCTGTACGCTTGGCAACAATGCCAGCCATGCAATCTGAAACAAATATCTAATTTAGCATTTCAAAGTCACACCTCATGCAAATAACCGTCATTCATTACAAATGGTTTTACGAACAGCACCACCCAGAAGCCGCAATTCAGACAACAAAAGTAGGAAGTTGACTCCCACTTTGGACGAAAATTATTTTAAGGTAAATAGAGATGGTCGTTATCTCAAAAATGTGCCGAGTATTTTTAATGTAGCTAACCTAACCCAACAAACCATTGTTCCGTACAATGTATCCAACTGTATTTTAACATAAAATATTAACACAGAGTAAGCAGTTATATATGTTTGTGATTCAAAAACATATTTAATTTTGAATGTATGAATTATACTTTGATATACGCTGGATATGCAATAAGGAACAGTTAAATACCTCCTAACCAATCGTTCAAACTATGTTGTATTTTTAATTAGCTAAACCTATCCTATCCAACTGTCCAAACTTACCTGACCATTCTTACAATATAATAGTGTTTGTAATATGTAGCCTAATCTAACCACTCGTTAAAAAGGTAAATTACTTGAAGTATCTCTATGCCCTCTTAAAGAACAATTGTAAAAGAGCATTGGGGAATTTCAGAAACACCGAGGAAAATAGTGTGGTTTAACAAATTCTAATAACTACACTTCTTAAAATAAATATTGTGGAAAACAAGTGTAACCTTACCTGCATCTATCAGCACACAAATTTCACCATGACAACAGGTCACAACAATGAAGCACGGACTAGCTACATGTCCAGATAAACGTACAATGTTTTTAACACCTTTGGCATAACTTTTGCTACAAACTCATGTGGTCGCCTTAAACACCAACGAGTATAAATTAACCTAAAACACCATTACTTTCAGCGCTATAAACAATTATATAATATATCTGTAATAACTTACACTCAAGTTACTTTAAAGCTTTTAAATAACACATTAGCATGCAATCCAAGCAACTTTCAGAATTTATATGCGCGAGTTAACTTTCGAAATTTTAACGTTCAGGAAATCAAAACAACAACAACAATAACAACAGAATCATTATGCCTCTTTCCAAATTAAAATAATGGCCACCGCAGTACATATTCCCGTACTTTCAGTACCACCTCGCTAGAAATAACGGCAGACACACGCCATCTTGCATTCAAAACGTTTGATTATCATTTACATTATTACAAATTATAAAGGTTTTTAAAAATAAAATACATGTTTTAATATTAGTCTCCTTAATATATTTAACTGTTATTAAATACAAACCTGAAAAAATAAGGCATTTATTTTATCAATGATTGATTTGATACACTTCCGATTACAAATAGTACCCCTCCTCCTCATTCACCCCAGTTATTGAAGTCTTCTCCGTAAGTTCTTCCTTCCTCTCACATTCAGTGTCTGAAACTCTTACTATTTCTGTTTAACATTATTTTTTGGTGCACAATGTGCAACCACAAAACCTAAGGCAGCCATTCCATAAAAAATCCACAAAAAATGGCAAAAGTGTGACATTTTGATGTTGCTGCATTACACCCGCCCCTCGAAGTAACACTAATTTGTTCCAGGAAAACAGGATGCTAATCAATTTTTTTTCTTCAAAAGAGTGCATTAAAAAAAAATCATTCGTTATCCAATCAGATAAGTGTGTGTGCTAACTACCTTTTATATCAAGACACTGCCCCTGTTTAAATCAATTCACCATACAAATATTTTCTAAATACATTTTAAGTACATTTAAATAAATATTGAATAATGTATTGAGATCAAACAACATAAAATTAAGTTCAAAATATTCAAGTACCTACCACATTGTTCACATAATAGGACTTGGGCATAACATTCCTAAGTAGATGCTAACAACATACGTAATATTTTTTTTTGCGAGATATATTTTAGTTATAAGATTTAAAAGAAGCATAAACTTAACATTTTCTATTATTATAAAGATTATTTAACCTGATAACATTATTCTCGACTCTGTTGTTTGCTAAATGCCTGTCTGCCATGATTTGCCACTAGTACATGCAAGGTAAACTAACCTGAAAGCTTATAGCTTTACTCTCCAGAGCTGCTGCTGAAATGCAGGATGGCATAAAATAATGTTTAACACTGAACTCAAGGGTGTCATCAGAAATAAATACGCAGTGAAGGAAGCAAATAGCTATTAAGGAAAGAACATAATGTTGCTTGTTGATTCATAACATTATTAATTCGTTTCATTGTATTTAACGCTACACAAGTTCTATTGCCATTGCGTGTGCACTGAAATAAAAATTCCCTAAAAGTAAACAATGCTACTTCGAACCTGTAACATACTTCTTTAAATCATGCCATAATTTATCGGATTGGTATATGTAGCCAGGAGGCTACTGATTATTCAGGAGGGGCAGGTAGGCCATGCTATAATAAACAGATAGGTCTGCTGCTGCACACTATTTATTTGCGCCGTAGAGTGCGCTAGCAAATTTACATCTGTGTACAGTGCACAACAGCCCACTCGTCTAAGAGACAGACTGGAACTGTCTCTCCTTTCCTCCTCGCCAGCCTGCTAGCCCGCGCGGAGGAGGGGTGATAATCCCCTTGGCATCCGGGCTAACGGGACTCCTGGAGGGTGCGCGCTGTTCTCTGGCCCAGGGGTGAACAAACACTGACGGGACAGCCGGTGCTGATAGCCGCACGGTTGGCGTAGTGCGGTAGATGCCTTCGCGATGTACCGCCACAGTATAGTTACTTCAAAACCATGCAAATCGAACAATGTTCTCCTGAAGGGTGAGTGTAGTGCAACTGTGTTACAATGTTTCGTTGCTAAATAAATCGGACTAATATGTAGATAATTTGGTGCTCTCTAGCCTCTAGGTACTTACAATAGATATTGGGTTTGGCCTCAAAGAAGTTTGGCAAGCAAACTTTTCCATAGTGGTATTTGATTTGTTTATTACCAAAGAGCCACAGCAACATGTGAATAGTCCCACAGGGTATGGTCTCCCTGGTTGATACACAGTAGCACATAATCTTGGTTACTCCTTCTGCCGGTTTGTTACATGACGTGACTTTCCATAAAGTGTTCTGTAGCACCCTCCACTCGATATACAAGTATCTCCACGTTATGCCCATTAACCAAGAATGGATATAGTGAGCCGGGGGGAGAGGGGCAGCCCGGCACCGTTAAGAGGGGTGTAGAATGGGCCGATAAATTTTTTGTACGTTACAAATGTTTAAACTATAAGGTGAATAGAAAAATGGATATCATATGTATAGGATTTAGGTAATAGGTACAACATTAAAAGTACCTAAGTTTAGTTTCTGTGCTTTGTCAAATAATTTTTCAATATTGTAATTTAACAATGTGTGTTTTATCCATTAAACCTTGAACACTTTATGAATATATTATGTGAAATAAAACTTGCACTCTTCTGGTAAATACACTGATTTGAAAAAAAATTTAATTTAAAATTTTACATGATATGTAAACTGATGCAAAACAAATTATGCATGGTACTTCTATTACTGTTGGGAAGAATTAGGAAAAAGGGGGGAAGGAACCTGGGCACTAATCACAATGTCTGTCCCCAGCGAAGTGAACCCTATATACTTACGTCTCTGCTGTAAATTGTCGGATATCCATCAAGAATGAGATGAAGCCTTGCCTGAGGTACAACTTCTCATCTGATTGTGTACGCTATCAAGTTTGTACATGTAATACAGATTACATCCCCACCATTACGACTTATAGGAATGCCACTACTTGATTTTTTTTTGCAGAATGATCTCACAACGTTAATGGTTATGTAACTGTATAAAGGATTTTGTGTGTTTTTTTTGCGACATTTGTATGTAGCTCATGTTGACAAGCCCTATATTCAGAGAGCCACTGCTCATCAACTGAGTCTATTGGGTGCTAAGAAAATAAATAAATAAATAAATAAATCACTTCATTCTTTTTTTGTGATAGGGATAGACACAACCATGAACATCCCAATGCATGACCAGCCTTTTTCTTTTCTAATTTTCTGAAGCACCTGAGTGACATGCAGTATGCCATAGTGTGCAGTCATCAGAACTTGGCCCACGATAAACATTTGCATATTTTAGGTGGTCCTATGATTTCATTTGTGGTCGAAGCATGCAATACATTGTTGTGCATTAGCAACTACGTATTCACTGGTGAATCACCACCGATCCAGTACTTTTACGGCTGTCTGCATTGTATTAGCACCACCCATTCAGTCCACAATGCTACATAGTGTTGTGCTGTTGTCTCGGCTGCTAGGCCGGATCGGGGCTGAGGAAGTGATGGGTTTGCCGGGCGCCAGAGAGCCTCAGTTAGCATAATGGTGGTGATGTCCTTCTGGTGTGGCACCTCAGCCTCTACCGACGGCTGTTCATGACTCCGCGAGTACATTTGTCCTACTTAGCACTGTTGTGTATACATACTATAATTCCCGAGTTCGCGTGCATATCCGCCTCTGATCGGCGGGGAGCGAAGACTTCCTAACAAAGACGGTATTTTTCCCCTCTCTCGACGAGCAGGGGTGAACTCAGCCATTCGGGGCCAGTAACCTGATCGGAGGTTCAGGAAACAGACTACGATTGGAGAGAAAAGTATGACAACAATAGGCACCTATACATTTCAAGCAAGTAGCAGCTGCTGATATAGAGGATATGACCAGAACACTCAGCTGAGACTGGACACATGATGATGTGCCTTGTCTGAGCCTGTGGATGCACATGACTTCTTCATCCCCACGCTGTTCCTTCTGTACAGCATTGAACTGTAGTACAGCCAACTACATGACAATGTCCAGTTTGGCGAATTTGTCTTTGTATTGCCAAACATCTGCATCCTAAGCTCCTGAAGTTCATTGAGATTTCTGCTTCGTTGACAGGAGGGCTGTCATTCCTGTGGCCTTCTGGGTACGTAACTCCTTAGTCAACAGTCGGCTAAGCCTTAGATGGAATACAATGGTCGAATGCCAGCAGTTTTACCAACATATCTAGTTCGGAAATCATTAGAGTTTTTCAATATTTTAACAGAAATATATTTTTATTTACACTTAGTTCTTCCTTTGTAATAACATCATACAAAATTTTGAAGTGACAAACACGTGCACGCGTGCATACACAGACACTATATGTATATATGTGTGTGTGTGTGTGTGTGCATGCGTTTTTCTACAGACAATTCTCAACAGGTGTGTTTTTATAAGTAATGCATATTAAGGACGACTGCGTACAAAAGTAGAAGTCATTAAAGAAAGACTAGAGACACATTGTCAGTGGAGGGAGGTAGTTAAGTAATTACTGTTATTTCGACTATTTTCTTCTAGGCCTACTCATATTCTGGGTTTCAATATGATCAAACTACTGAGTTAGTTTAATTGCACCCATTGAGAGGATGTAATGTTTTTTTAAATTACATCCTCAACAACTTATACTGCAATATTTCTCTATCAATGAAAATGTATATCTTAAAATAATGCGGACAGCCCTGATATGGTACCGGGAAAATACATAATGAGTTCCAGGGTGCTACAAGAGCATCACCAAAAACATTCACGAGTCATCTCGAATGAATCTAATGCAGCATCGCATGAGCTGCTGAGGTTGGAACTCTGCATCTGAAAACATAATATGTAGTACACAATACAGGGGAATCTGTGCACATAGCCATATAGGTGAAATCTTTTGTTTCTAGTACAATTAGTTTAAATTACCCTATAAAGAGTAAAAAATGAGCACAGAAAGTAACTAAAAATTATTCACCTTTACATATTTTCAAAGGCTTAAACCATAAGTAAATAAAAGTGATCTAAATAATTATAATACCGTTACTTAAGTTCTCATGCATTATTGCTTAAATATTGATTACTGCCAATGTTTACTATTATTTCAAAACTTTTTTTCTCTGAAATTTTTGATTAATGTAGGTACAAAAAAAATCTAATTGAAAAGTCAAAAAATGAAGTAACTGGCCTAATAAAGTAAATTTTAAAATGATCAATTTGCACATAAATGCACAACCTTGAGGGCTGCTCGCGCGTTACCGGTGAATTTAAGATGTTAAATATGGGCGCCACCACGTGGAAGGGCACGTGGACCCGGCGGAATCTCTCTCTCAGGGCGTTACGTAGCCCAAGTGGGGACGAGTTACCAGCCCTTTCTATCCTACCTTTCCAGACCTGGCCCGCTCTAGGCGTCGGGCACGCCACACTCCTAGGCTAAGTCACTCACCACGTGGTTAAATAAAATACTCAGTTTATATTTTATTCCCAGATTTAATTTCACTAACACGTTATCTCCACGTCCGTTACACGTTACACGGTAGAAAAAGCCTGAGGCACGAATCGACTTAGGTGAAGGCATGGTCCACACACGTGGCCATGCTACAAAATTTACTTATTACACGATTGCTGAAAACTCGACTGAGACAATTAATTAATTAAACAGCCCGCTGGCCGAGAGCTGCCCCGAGGATGACGAGCGAAAGAGATTCAGAAATACTTAACGAGACAGAATTACTTGGTCAGTGCAGAACAAAGGTGAAGTCCCCGGGGTGCTGGCGCGTCTGCTCTCGGTCAGTGATGAAGATGGACTGGGCTGAGCTCATCGCTCGCAGGTGGCAACATGGCGCCCTTCGCTCCAACACAATTACCGTTACTATATCCTACGATTCCGTGCCCCGGCGAAAGTTAAGCAAATTACAGATCAACATTAAAAAATATATAAAAATTACTGACAGTTTAAAGTTTGTTAATATCTACTTAATTAATGATAATTTATATAAAAACATTCCTACCCTCGTCCAAGTCCGTGCCTGTTCGGGTCCGCCCGGGCAACGTCTGTGGTTATTTCAAGTAACATATTTAAATTAAAGAAAACACAAGTAAATTACACAGCACTGGGGCGAAGATGGATGAAAACAACAAAAAGGCTTACAATTAATATTAACATAGCAATTTTAGGGATCGCCGCACTGCTTCTAAGCGCCCTCTTGTGGTAGTTCGTGGCGCGCAATTCAAACACACGACTACGTACATGGCGGTACAAATGCCGGGGAAGGGGAGAGGAATGTTGAGGAAACGGAGACTGACTAGGCTCATGGGGCGTAGCCCCGGCTGACGTCAATTGCCCCCCCCTCGAATAGCCGGTCATGTCGACGTTTCCGCTGGGTCGCCTGTGGGCGTGGTCGCCCCCTTATCAACAACAGCTGTGCTTCCTCGCGATCCCTCGGGGTCGTAGCGTGTATCGCGGAGCCGGAACTGGGTCTTGTGACGCCCGGTCTCCCCTCTCTTCCCGCGGTGTTTCGTCTTCCTGCGGTTCGGTTACTGTCACCCTGAACGTGGAGTCTGCCAACGAGTAATGCAGCGGCCATAATGGCTCGTCCGGCGAACCCGGCCTACTCTCTACTTCCTCCGGCCACCTTATCAGTGGTTGGGATGTCGACTGGCCCTCCGTCACTCCGGGCGTGTCCCTGAGAAATCCCCTGAAAGGCGAGACGTCACTCCCCGAGTCTTCGAACAGCCGCCTCGGCCGGACATCTGTGACTGCGAGGGGCGTCGCCTGTCCCGCCCCCAGGTCCGGGAAGCCTCTGAACCCGCCCCCGTCTGTTGGGGTGGACGTGACCAGCTGTGCGGCCGCCCTCCCGTCTGTCTCGTCCGCCGCCTCCGTCTCTCTCTGCCGCGTCCCTGCTCCGTCACGTCTCGTTTCCGTCTCTTCCGCCCCGTCCGCCGCCTCCGTCTCTTCCTGCCCCGTCTCCGCCTCGTCCGCCGCCTCCGTCTCTTCCTGCCCCGTCTCCGCCTCGTCCGCCGCCTCCGTCTCTTCCTGTGCCAAGCGCACATCGTCCCGGTGATATTTCGCGGCCCGGCCTGAGGGTAACTTTATCACGACCGCCGTGGGCCCCGCCTTGACCACCGCCACCGGGCCAAACCACTTTGGCGCCAGGCCGGCGCAGAAGTTGCGTCGGCCGGAGGAGAGGGGGTGGAGCCTCGCGTAAACCAGCTGGCCTGGTTTCAGTTCAGGGGGCGGGCGGGTCGTCTCGGGTGTGCGTTGTGCTTGGTAAGCTGCCTGGTTACGTCGCGCCCTATCGTGCGTCTCGGCCAATCGCCTCAGGCGTCCTTCGGGGCTCTCTACGTCCGGGTCCGTTTGTTGTTGCCGCACGTGATATTCCCCGGGGAGGGTGAGGTTCCGCCCCTGGACCATGGTGGCTGGTGTTTCGCCGGTTGCCGCGTTCACCCGTCGCCGGATGCAGTACAGAACGTCCGGGATGTGCGTGTCCCATTGGGCGTGGTCATCCGCGAGCCTCAACCGCAGTTGAACCTTCACCTCTTGGTTGCGTCGTTCCGTGGGGTTCGCGCGGGGGTGGTACACGGGGGTGGTGTGTAGGATTACCCGCCATTTTCTCCCCAGCTGCGCCCACCGGCGCCCGACAAATTGGGTGGCATTGTCCGACAACAGGACCCGGGGGTACCCCCACCTAGGAAAAAACTCCGTTTCCAGGCTGCGTGCAATGGTGCCGGCGCGGATGTTCGCCAGGGGGTAGGCCTCCACCCAACGCGTGTAGCAGTCTGTCACCACCAACAAAAATCTTTTCCCTCGGGGCGTGCGGGGATATGGTCCCATTAGGTCTATGGCGACTGTATGGAATGGCTCGGTGGGCTGCCTGGGTACCTGCTGGGCTGTCCCGTCGGTGCGGCGCGCCTTGTGCCTCTGGCAATGTTTACATCTCCTCACGCAGTCCCGTACAAACTTGTTTACCCCTGGCCAGTAGAACTGTTCCCGCAGATCGCGTCGCGTCTGGTCTGCGCCGGGGTGTCCGGCTAGCCTGTTCACGTGATACATGTCAAACACCTCCCGGCGGGTGGCGGCTGGCGCGAACGTCCGCCATTGGCCAGCTGTCCCCTTAGGTCGCGCCTGCAGTGTCCCGTCCAATACACGGTAGCCTTCACATTCTCCGCTCCCGCAACGGCGCACGATCTCCTGTGTGTCTGTGTCCGTGAGTTGGGCCGCTCGCACGTAGGCGTCTAAGTCATCAAGCTCCGCGCCTGGCGGTAATGTCGGTGTGACGTTAAGGTTTAGGGCACACAATGCGGCTTGGGTTGTCGGGGTGCGCGGGGTCCTGGGTATGCGCCCGCTGGGTGGTGGCAAAAGCTCCTCCCACTCCGCATCGTCACAGGCTGTGACGGTGACGTCCGGATCTCGCGACAGCTCGTCCGCTAGTTCGTTCTGTTTTCCCGGTACATGCTCGACTTCGAAATCTAAGGCCTGTAGAAGCATGGCCCAACGCGTCAGCTTCGAACGTCGCCCCTGCATCGTGGCCAGCCATTTGAGACATTGGCTGTCAGTTCTCAGTACGAATTTCTGCCCCTCCAGGTGTGGGCGGTAGCGTCTGAGGGCCCAAACTACGCCTAGACACTCACGCTCGTTCACGCTATACCGCTGCTCGACGTCGCCGAACTTGGCGCTTGCATATTCAATCACCCGAGGCTCGCCGTCGTCGCCGAGTTGTAACAGGATGGCCCCGATGCCCTTCTCGCTCGCGTCTGTTTGTACGATCAGGGGTCTGCCTGGGTCCAGCCGCGCGAGTAAGTGGCACTGTTGAAATCTGCGTTTTAGCTCGTCAAAAGCGTTCTGGGCTTCCACGGTCCACCTGAACGGACGTTTGGGTGACAGCTGTTCTGTCATCGGCGCCGCTACTACCGAGAACTCTGGGACGAAGGCTCGCAGCCAGTTAGCTAGCCCCAAGAACTTTTGCAGTTGCTTGCGCGTGCGTGGGGGCTCCTTGTTGATAATTACACTCAGCTGTTTTTCCGTGGGTCGGTTTCCGTCCGCGTTAACCACTAAGCCCAGGAAATCTAGTTCTGTGGTCCCCAGGTGGCATTTTTCGCGATTGCATGTCAGACCATGGCTCGCCAGGCGTTCCAAGACTAATGCTAAATGATGCGCATGTTCTTCCCACGTCTGAGACCAAACAATTATGTCGTCCAGATACGCGGCCGCAAACTTGCCCGAGTAGTTGTCTAAGACCCGTGTCATCATCCCTTGGAAGGTAGCGGGGGCGTCCTGTAGGCCGAATGGCATCGCGCAAAACTGAAATCTCCGCCCGTCTGGGGCTGTGAACGCCGTCTTGGGTCGGTCCGCCGGACGTATCGGCACCTGCCAATACCCAGATTTTAGGTCGAGGGAAGAAAATATCTTGGCGTTACCCAGGCCTGAAAGTGTGTCGGCCATGTTCAGCAGGGGGGGTGGGGCATTAATTGTCACTCTATTGATAGGTTTGAAATTGACACAGAAGCGTAGTTTCCCGTCTTTTTTTTCTGCCAACACGACCTGGAAATTATACGGACTTTCGCTAGGCTCAATTATCCCGTCATGCAACATGTCCTGAACCTGGTCTAGGATGGTCTGTTTACCAACGTGGCCGTAACTACCGGGTGGGATAAACATTGGCTCGTGAGGATGGGTCGGGATGGCATGCTCAGCTATGGTGGTACGTTTCAGCGGGTCCGCGGACGCAAACACATTACACTGATGATCGAGGACCTGCTGGATGGTAGCACGAAACTCGGGGGGAACTCCGTGCTGGAACTCGTCGAGACTGACCTGGTTTACTGCTGGTGGAGTAGGCTTACCCAGCCCGTGGATGGTCCGCCGCCCCTGGGTGCCGACGTGGACGCAGCCGGCCCGGATGTCGATGGCTGCGTGCTGCTCGTAGAGCCAGGGTAGCCCCAGAA
Source organism: Bacillus rossius redtenbacheri (assembly GCF_032445375.1). Taxonomy (NCBI): domain Eukaryota; kingdom Metazoa; phylum Arthropoda; class Insecta; order Phasmatodea; family Bacillidae; genus Bacillus; species Bacillus rossius. Next base: position 15,032,093 of record NC_086342.1, read on the forward strand.
TGACGTCATCACGTAACTGCTCCACCACCAGCGCCGTCGTGACGGACCGTTGGTCCCGCACGTCCACCTCCAGCGTCGCGACGCCCTGGGTGTAGCAGGCGTCCCCCGTGGTAGCCAGCTGGAGTTGGCCCGGGTGGTACTCGAAGTTGTCACGGCCAATCACGCGTGCCGCCACACAGTTGTGGCTGGCGGCGGTGTCAACAAGCGCGTGGACTGCGCGCCCGTTGACAACCACCGGAATGCGCAACAGGTCGGCCTCCGCCGCTCCCACGTGACCCAGGAGAGGCCCCGCCGCCGTAGGTCTGTTGTTGTTAGGTGAGGCGGGGGAGGTGGGCTGTCTTAGCGCGCCGCCCCCTTGCCGTCCGTTTCCCGACGGCTGCTGCGCCGCGAAGTCAGGCCGGAACTTGTTCCTCACCGGGCAGTTCTCGTGCCAATGGAACGTGCCTGGTGGACACGTGTGGCACTGAGGTGGTGGGCTGCCGCCGGTAGTCCGTCTCCGCCATGTCAGCTGCGCGTGGCCGCTCGGTCCGGGTTCGTCGCGCCTAGCTTGGTCTCGGGTGGGCGCCGTGTAGGGCACCAGCGCCTTGGTGTCGGCGGGCGTCGTGTCTTCCTGCTTGGTGCTCAGGGTGGCGTGGATCCTGGTCGGTCTGACAGCTCGTAGGTCCTGCTCTAAGACGCGCGCCTGTTGGACGAACTCCTCTGCCGGACGCCGCGTCATCGGGCGTAAATACGGGCGAAATTCCGGGCGCATCAGCTCAACTACCCGCTCCAGCACTCCGGTAGGTTCTTCTCCGGGAAACAGCCGCTTGTACAGACGTATTTTTTTCATGATAAACGCCTCCGCCGCCTCCGTCGCGCCTTGCTCGAGACAATACAGCTCCGTCCGCACTCTCATCTCTGTCTTCACGTCCGCGAATCTGGCCTCGAACAATCTCGCGAACTCGGTCCACGGCATGTCATACTCCTGGACGATCTGCCACCACGTCTTGGCGTCGCCTTTGAGCGCGGTGCTCACCCTGTTCGCCCACTCACACTCCGGCACTCCGTAGCGATTCAGGCGTTCCCGACACGCGTGTACAAATCTCCGCGGATCGTCGCTGGTTCTGCCCGCAAATTCCGGTAGCTCCACGTGTCCTATGAGAGGTACCCTGCTCCGTGGTGTGTCGGCGGCGTCTCTCACCGGGCTGCGGCCTGACGGGCCCGCTATTCTCACGTGGTGGCACCACTGGCACGTGTACCACCCGTCTTGAAAGGAGATTATTTCGGACTTCGCGAGACACGCCGTGTGCTTGAACGCGCGACAGTTCCGGCACCAGCCTCCCTCCCGCGTCTTGCCCTCACACTCCGCATCCGTGCACTTCCCGTGTCCCGCCTCAAACTGATCCGCCCGTTCTGCCTGCTCGTGGTTCGGCTGCGCTTCATACTGTCCTACGCACACGCACGTGTCCGTCCACGAAGAAATCGCCGTCCCGCTCACCTGGCGCGGTCGCGCGCACATAACACAATATAAGCTATTCTTTTGAAACAACTCACTTGCCTTAATCGCGCCCGGATTTTTGTCAAGTCCGTGGTTGTCCGACATGGTCGTGTGGTGGTGAGGCCGGTCGATTGCCCCTCTTCCCTTCGCTACGCGACGCGACGCGGATGGCGGTACACACACACACTGACCTGGCCCGGCTGCTGTTGTCGCGAGGAATGCGGCCACCTGGCTGCTCGCAGCGAATTCCTGGAAGCGCGCGCCCGGCTGGTCACGTGGCCGGCGCGCCAGAGTCCCGCTATACGCTCCGCGCGAACAATAGTTCCAGCGCGAACTTTAGTTCCGCGCGCTCCGCGTAACAACCGCCTATCTCACACGCTCGTACAGGTCTGGTTTTCGCGGAAGATGTAACTCGCCCCACGCTCTTGGGCGCCATTTGAGGGCTGCTCGCGCGTTACCGGTGAATTTAAGATGTTAAATATGGGCGCCACCACGTGGAAGGGCACGTGGACCCGGCGGAATCTCTCTCTCAGGGCGTTACGTAGCCCAAGTGGGGACGAGTTACCAGCCCTTTCTATCCTACCTTTCCAGACCTGGCCCGCTCTAGGCGTCGGGCACGCCACACTCCTAGGCTAAGTCACTCACCACGTGGTTAAATAAAATACTCAGTTTATATTTTATTCCCAGATTTAATTTCACTAACACGTTATCTCCACGTCCGTTACACGTTACACGGTAGAAAAAGCCTGAGGCACGAATCGACTTAGGTGAAGGCATGGTCCACACACGTGGCCATGCTACAAAATTTACTTATTACACGATTGCTGAAAACTCGACTGAGACAATTAATTAATTAAACAGCCCGCTGGCCGAGAGCTGCCCCGAGGATGACGAGCGAAAGAGATTCAGAAATACTTAACGAGACAGAATTACTTGGTCAGTGCAGAACAAAGGTGAAGTCCCCGGGGTGCTGGCGCGTCTGCTCTCGGTCAGTGATGAAGATGGACTGGGCTGAGCTCATCGCTCGCAGGTGGCAACATGGCGCCCTTCGCTCCAACACAATTACCGTTACTATATCCTACGATTCCGTGCCCCGGCGAAAGTTAAGCAAATTACAGATCAACATTAAAAAATATATAAAAATTACTGACAGTTTAAAGTTTGTTAATATCTACTTAATTAATGATAATTTATATAAAAACATTCCTACCCTCGTCCAAGTCCGTGCCTGTTCGGGTCCGCCCGGGCAACGTCTGTGGTTATTTCAAGTAACATATTTAAATTAAAGAAAACACAAGTAAATTACACAGCACTGGGGCGAAGATGGATGAAAACAACAAAAAGGCTTACAATTAATATTAACATAGCAATTTTAGGGATCGCCGCACTGCTTCTAAGCGCCCTCTTGTGGTAGTTCGTGGCGCGCAATTCAAACACACGACTACGTACATGGCGGTACAAATGCCGGGGAAGGGGAGAGGAATGTTGAGGAAACGGAGACTGACTAGGCTCATGGGGCGTAGCCCCGGCTGACGTCAACCTACAGAACAATATGTGTTTATTTTAGTTATTCCTGTTCTGATAAATTACTCTGCACCCTTACAGGAGCACACAGAATTAACATTATTTAAATAACGTACTGTTTATTTAGGCCACAATAAGAATTAAATTAAAGTGTACATGGAAGGTGAGAATGTATGTTGATAATTACCTACTAAGGTTAAATATAAAGTTATCTAAAGACACATACATTAATTGCAACCTAAATACAAACGTGAAAAACATTTATGCTGATATGAGTTGGAATTTCTTTAATTAAAAATATTGTTATTATTATTAATATTATTATTGCTATTATTATTATTATTATTATTATTATTATTAAAAATAGTACCCATGGTTTTGTGTATTGGAGAATTAAGAAATACTTTTTAAATTATAACTAAAAAAATATAACAATGAGAGAATTTAAAATGAAGGCAATCATTTTCCATATGCCAGTAAAAACTGTATAGGGGTCCCTACCACCTACCTACTTCGCAAACTGTCGATCTTACCTCTGGAATATCGCCGCGCTGAGTCGAATCTGATCCCGACGAAGCCAGCGATACGGGTGCAGTCACCTGACCCACGCTTCTCCACGGCAACAGTTCTCCTACACTTTGCGAGCGAAACTGCAGCAAAGAAGTAACAGAGACTTAATCAGTTTCAAGTGGAAAATGGTCAATGCAACTACAGACCCATATGCTGGTGTCTGCATAATCACACAAACACACACATAGAAAACACGCTTATGGTCAAACTTTCTAGCTAATGGCCCTGTCACAATGTCAAATATTTGTCTCCAACTACATTTGACAATATAATTGGAGGGGAAGTATTGGATTGAAAATGAATTCAATTTTTCTCTATCAAATAAATTTGGACTGATAACCTCAAATATGTTTTCGATCATGCCACACTATCAAAGTTCTTTTTATTCTATTTTTTATATATCTATTTATACTATCTCAATCTTTTCAATATGAATTTACTTTTGTGCTGGATGGAATTTTTGAACTTGTTATGCTATTTGTGTATTTATAAATTTAACTAACAATAATATTTGTTACATAATAAAACAAATGTTCAGTGATGTTTTAAAGTTACAGAAAAATAGTTTCTGTTTTACACATGAAATTATTTCGCATACAACATTCATATGAACATTATTTTAGTTATTTCACTTTTCTAGCCTCTTTAATTGTCGTTGGGACGAAAACGGATATAATTTCATTCTCTATATGCTAAATATTTGATAGAAAATAAAGTCATTAAACTTGTCAAAAAAAACATGGCTGCAGTAGTGACGTTTACTTTATTTGACACAACATATTGGAAGGTGTTGGGAGCGAAAGTTCGACAGTGTCACAGGTACCGTAAGTGACGGATCATGGCAGGGGAGAGATCTCAATTGCCTCCCATCTTTTAAGTATTTTTTTAAGCTTTGTTGGATGTGCTCATTTGAGAATTTAATTTATAAATCATTTCATTTATGTTTTATTTGTTTAAATAGGGCAAAATACACTCGGACGGGCATCCTTCCTTTAACAAATGGCTTTATGAGCACCTTCTTCGTATCCCCACTCCCTATCGCTGCCCTCTTTACGCCCTGACGACATAATAACTTCAAAGAATGCAGCCCTCACCGCTAATATATGTAGGTATTTGATTATGAAGAAGTGCCAGGGCAGGGCTCTAGCCAGGATTTTTTGAAGGAGGGAGACCAGTTCAACCATTAAAACATTTTTTTTATGAGTAGGTTTTATTTTCAATTTAGTTTTCAAAGAAAATTATCACAATAAAATCTCAGGGAAAGTATACGTTTAGAAGTCAACGTTTACACGGTAGAAAGTTAAGTAACGGTTTTGCTAGAGAAAAGAAAACTGAACTTTTTATGATTTGGTTTTTATTTAATTGTTTTTAATACCTTTATCTTGAGTCAATTGTTAGATGTTTTCATTAAAACAAGCCATAATTACACACGCACGCACGCACGCACGCACGCACGCACGCACGCACGCACGCACGCACGCACACACACACACACATATATATATATATATATATATATATATATATATATATATATATATAAATTAATGTTATTTAGTGCATGAACCACAAATGTCAAGTTTTTATGAAAGACATGCCTACAACTACCACGTGAGATACCTGCCGCTTCTGTGTATGAGACATGCTGGGCTAGATGTGAAAGGAAATGCATGTATTAAATCCAGGGGTGCAACAACAGGGGAGGGGGGGGGGCCTTGGGAATTTCCCCCCCCCCCCTCCTTCTGAAACTTTGAAGTGGGGGCAAACGGGGGCAAAGAAAGTGCTGTGTAATCAATTTTTAGATAATAAAACTGCTTAAATAGCACCATTTTCCACCTTGAAATACAAATTTTCCTAGGGGAGAACCCCTGGACCCCCCCCCTCCCCAACACGCTTCAATAGGGGGGATCGATGATTCTTTATAAAAAGGTATATTGCCAACCCTTTGGAAATTTAGTTGTTGCGCCCCTGATTGTAGCCAACTATAAGGCTCACAATAATCCCTTAAAAATAATACTCTCCGTGACCTTATGTAGCTAAGTTGCTGTAATTTTCTTATAGTCTTCAATGTTTTTTTTTTTTAAATGTGAGCCCTTGAAGGGAAGGGGGCCGGACCCCCCTGGCCAGGGCTCGGGCTCACCCGCTGACGTCCGTGGGGGCACACCTCGCCCTCGCTGCAGTCACACTGGCTCACTTCCCCGGGGCTGCGTGGCGGGGCGGCGGGCGCAGGCGGCGTCGTGCTGTCCGACGACAAGCACAGCTCTCCTTCCGACAGGTCCTGTCCAGCGACACGCACACACACAGTCACAAACCTCAGGATATCAGCTACCCCCAACCTTAATTCATCATTTCTATCAGTAAACGGTTTTCATTACAATCTCCATCAGCACCAGGCAAGTTTCATTTTGTTATAAATTTACCATTATTACTAACATTTTAATCAGGGCCGGATTCAGGGGAGGGCAATCGGGGCGAAAGTCCCGGGGCCTCCACAAACGGAGGGCCCCCACAATAGAGACTTCGGAAAAAAAATCTTTCAAATTTCGACAAGTGAACACTGGTACACATATTTTCCTTTGATATTCTTTTTTCGCTGTTTTACCTTTACCTACGGTACTTTGTATCCTACATGATTATATTAGTGTTAAATATTAACAGAAATATTCATTAACACTAAAATTTAATTTCATATAATTCTTGTCTCAGATTATATTTATGTATGTTTTTTTAAATACTAAGAGAATCTACTTGATTTCACAATAAATTATTTATTGGAAAACTCGACTGAAAAAAAATTGTTGTTGCCCCGAGGCTTCCAGACCTCTAAATCCGGCCCTGATTTTAATTCATACTGACCAGTGGAAAGTTTATCGTTTCTTTCCGTCAATAATCATTTTTGCCATAAATGACGACGGCTGAAGGTAGGTTAAGTATTATCCATCGGTTTCTCCGGAAACTGGTTCAACATTGAAGTGCAGAGGTGCTGTGATGTCACAAAGATGGCGGCCGGCACCTCAATCATGAACCAGTTTCTGGAGGAACCAATAAATAGGTAGTACTACTAAGTTTTTAGTAAATAATTTTATCTTCACTGCCATCACTATCCATTACGACATTATTATCAGTATTAAGGCTTAGTCACTCACACCATGTTGTTATTTTTTTTTATTTTTTTTTTTTTTGCTTTCTCGCCATTGCTTTTATTGAAGAGCTATTTCTGCATTTTTGACATGATAGGTTCCTCCCTTGCATTTGATGTTCTGCAACTAAAAATTTTAACAGATGATCACTAAATTTAATATAATGAGTGTAAAAATTCGTAAACGTGTTCTGTAATTACTATTATTGCGTGACTTTTTACACCCATTATATTACACTTAGTGAATGTCTGTTGAAAATATTAGTAGCAGAACAATAAATGCAAGGGAGTTATCATGTTAAAATTTAAAAAATAACACTTAAGTAATAGTAATAATGATAAACAAAAAATCAACATGGCGTATGAGAAAGAGCCTTAAAGCTCTCTCATCACTGATGTTTAGTACCACAAAAGGCAGTTGATGAAAATTTCCTTTTCAAATTTGTTCACATTTCTGGCATGATATCCAAACAATGTTTCCGATCAGAGTTCACAAACATGCAGCAGAAAACACTACATAGTTGTACTCACGCTGCAGCTGGGTGTGACGTCAGTGGTCGTGGAAGATCCTGCCATGTTCGGCAGCACAGAAGGCGGCAGTTCGCTGTCTCGCGTGCATCCGCTCTCGTCGGAGGTCGAGGAGTTTTCGCTGACCGCCTCGACGATGGGGCTCGGCACCGCTTGGCGACGAAGAGCTTCCTTGCGTCGCCACACGAAGCTGGTGGCGCTCGGATAGCTCCTCACCTTCTCTTTGAAAGTCCTCACCTCGTCAAAAACATCGCAGGCTTGGACTCCTTTGACTTGACGACTCGTGAAGTTTGCCTGGATACCTTTGTTTGCCGACCGTGCCACGTTGTCATTTCTGCTGCTCAAAGAGCTGTCGCTTGACCCATCGCCACTCCCCGCTTTTCCTGAAGCACACGTGGAATTGTTGGTCGGTGGTAACGTGGGAGTTTGTTTATGGGCCGCCAGCGATGGATTCTCTCCTGCCGAGCACACGGTTTCCGAAGGTTGGTCGAAGAACCTGTTCCGAGAGGGAGCAAGCGAAGGCGGGACATGCATCGACTGGTGTGGTGGTATCCTCTCGTGATCCGACCGTACAGGAGAGGTTGATCTAGTGACACGCGAAGTTTCACGAGCTGGATCAACTGTCTTCGAACCCTCAAATAAATTACTGGACTGCTGATTAGTTCTTTCTGGAAAGTGGACCTGATTACAGTATTGATTCTGCACCGGCGCAGGAGTCAAGAAGTATGGAATTTGAGGGAAAGGCATGAATAATGCAGCTGGTGGAATCTGCGCGTGCACTGGGAAGAACGAAGTCATGTTTGGCGCATGAACGCTGGGATTCAATACTGGAGGAGGTAGAGATTCGGCAGTGCTGGGCCCTGGGACGTTACTTTGATAAAGATGTTTCATCATTGCTTGCCTGATTTCTGCTGCTGATTCGGGAAAAATAGCTTCATTTGAGGAAGTGTCAGGCTGTGAAACTGAATTGTGCAATTTTTGAGAGTCATTTGCCTTAGTAGAAGTTGTCAAATGAGGAATCAGTTGAGAGATGTCTCCTGGTTTGTGCGGCTTTCTCTTCCCACTGATGTCCGGCACATCGGAATTGAGAGCTTTGACAGACAATGAGATATGAGGAGCTGAAAGAGGTAGGAGATTTGAAGTTTCGAATACTGTAGAGGAAGAGGGCGCACAAATTGCTGAAGTAGGATTTTCTTTGCCATGAGTTTCTTGGCATTTCTCTTGTTGTGTTGCTGCTGCGTCGCTGCCTTTAGATGTGACACCTTCTGCCAAAGCAGAAGTTTTGAACTGCGTTCTTTCTGCCTCAGAAGCAGCCACTTGTTGAGAAGAAGACGGGCCTGAGCCTTTGTCAGTGTAGCAATGTTCTGAACGGAAACTTCCTGATTCCGAGGTGGTTCCAGATTTTGGCTCCAGGGCCGGTGTGCCAAGCATGCTGTGCTCACTACTGGAACCTAGAAAATGATACAGAATTATAATTTAGCAATGTTCAAAAGTCCGTGTTTACAGAAGATTATATATATTGTACCATGCTTAAACTGAAATTGAACCAGAATTACAATAGTCTAAAACTCACAGTATTTTCTCAACAGCCCAGCGTTAAATTGCTCTCGAGCCAAACACTGTGACGTTTTCCATTATTTCGGAAAATATCAGGTAATGTATCTCAAAACTATAACTTTCCAGAAAAACAAATATGAAAGTCACATTTTATTACAACTTTACTGGGAATTATATTTTTAAATAACTCATTCTACAATACACCCAACAAATGTAAGTAAAACTGCAGGACTCATTGAAGGTAGTGAGTTATGATACTAACACCATACAACAATATGTATTGTAAACTTAAAAATTAAAAAAAATGGTTATATGATTTTTGACCAGTTATGGTTTTACCAGTAATTTGTGGTATTTTGACTGTTGTTTACATAGCTGGTCATGGAAATGCATAGCAGATGATTTAAATGTATGATATTTACAACACAAATTGCTTTTTTTTTGACGTGACGTCTAATAAATCGATGAACGCCGGCTGCACGCACGAAAAAGTGTCCCGTTACGCACATTGTCCCGTTACGCTCATTGTACGCTTGTGCCGCATCTATCTCTCTTCCACTCGATTGGAACAACCATCGATTTGACTTTTTCGAGGCACATTAAACATCAAACACTCCCATTCGTTTCCTATCCTTAACAGAATAACACAGATTGGAAGAAGTTAAATAGCAAACGTGTATAAAAGTTATAGTTAAAATAATCTCTTCGTTAAAGTAATAAATATATTTGAATTAATGAGTGCAAATAAAAGTAAAGTTATCAATTAAATTGTAGATTTCATTTCACTCCTTCTTTGTATCCATACAAAATAGTGATAATTCAATAAAAATGATTCAATTTTATTCATAAAAGTATGCAATCATTTCATCAATGTTTTGTTATGACGTTGTCACGTTAAACTATCGTCCGTAAACCGACTTTACAGACAACCAATTTTTTTTATGAACCTTTATTTTTTTTTAAGTTTGCGCAAAATTTTTTTCCAACAGAGGTTCCTACGTACGTAATGCTAACAATAAAACAAGTGATTTCCGCATACATAATTCTAACTGCTTGGCGAGAACTCTCAGCAAAACGAGCACTCCAATCATTCATGGGCCACGATGGTCCAGTAGCCAGATCACCTTCCTCGCACTAAGGCAATCCGGATGCGCTTCCCACCGAGATAAAGTTCCGGATTTTTCACACATGGGAAACGTAGCGGACGTTGCAGTGAACAGGTGTGATTTTTTTTTCCTAGAGTGCTTTTGGTTCCCCCTCTCATTCATTCCACCAAGATTTAATTTGTATTTCATCAACTCTCATAGTTTATAATGACCCAATTATTCGAGGGAAAAAAACCTAATCCCTCCGTTTGGCCCCTAATTTACCCTAATTTAAAATTATTTTTTTCATTTATTATTAATACAGTTATTGTTTTGTTATGGCTTGTCATACAGTGGTGGGCTAAACGATTCAATTGACCAAATCGATACATTTGAGTCATCCCCGTGTAATTATTCGTTCAGAACATTACTTCATTTCGTTCCTTCAGTTCTGACCACCGACAACGGGATACGGCTCATCTGAAGAGCCACCCATTCAAGTATTCGTTACGTCCAGGCAGCTGACCTTGTCTCCTGGCTGGTTATCGTAATCTGGTCGGTTCAGACAGCTGACATTCCAGATGTCAAGCTGTAGATAGACTGTTAACAAAAAAAAAAAAATCGTGAACACATTTCAATGCTTTAGTCGATAATTTCAGTAAACAAACCCTAGGCTATCCATTAATAATAAATGTAACGCGAAACTTTTTGAGTCGCTAATCCCCACTCCCACCCGTTTTCATGTAACCCTCTTTTTTCTCTGAATAGTTATCGTTTGCTCTTGGAGTCGTTTCGCGAACGAATGCAGACTGCCCGGTACCCGTTCTCCCAAATAGTGTTCAGCTCTCGAGTAATCGACTCTCGAAGAAACGATTCATAACATAGCGAACCAATCGCATGCTTTCGTTCGCTCTAAGAGATTTTTAACGGATCGTATTGCCATACATACGTCTGCCAGAGGCTGGGGCATCGGAACTTCTGTTCGTTTCGTGGCCAGATTCGTAGTTCATCTGCTCCTCTTCTGGTTCTTCTTCCCAGTCATCATCGTACTCTGTCTCTTCCGCTTCTTCATCCTCACTCGCGTTTTCCCAATCCACCTGAAACAATAACGTAGCATGCAGTTCTAGGGATAATAGTGTTGCCTGAAATGTTTGTTACTTCCGTTCTTTGAACGATTCTTGCAATGGGTGAAGCTTGATTTAAAACATTTTTGTGGGCATATGCCATTGCCCGTCTTAACCAATATCACAGAACAGACAAACAGTGAATTGTAACAAGAACAGAAAATACAGAATAACGGGAACTGACATCTGTTCCCGTCATTAGGCACACACAGACTGATATACACAAAAAAATAATTTCCTGTACTTTTCTAAAAGATTCCTTTGGAAAACGTTTCCAAGAAATAGTTTGTAATAGGCCTATTACTAGAAAGATATTGTAAATTTCTACCACACATGGCTATGGTAATTTTTGCATACCCATATGAAATACGTTTAAAGCTACTAAGCAGTTTGTTAAGATCGAAGCATACACCAAAGGTAAAAAAAAAAAAAAAAAAAATGCAGTGGCAGATTATAGACACATTTCGAGATGAAATAAACCTCATTATATGACAATCTTTCTGATAAAGAGAGTAAGTAATTAACTGATGAATATGAAATCAACCCTTCTTACATCTCTCAAACTCATGCTATGAAAAACAATTTTGTATGCCATGGGACAATATTGAATGTAGAAAATAATTTTATAATTGTTTTGTGTTTTCTTCAGGTCTACTAAAATTCTTGATTCTTTAATATCACATTCAAAATGATTATTTTTCCTTGAATTTCTAGTTTTTCCTATCGCATATTCATCTCATACTTGTACAACGAAAAAAAAACATACTTATCTTGATTTTTTCATTCTCTAAGAAAGCATTTGTTTTCTTATGTTGTTCTGATTTCAAAACATTGACAAATCACTGAAGTCTCACGTTTTTATATCAGGTTATGGACTTACAAACTGTACGAGCACATTAATTTATATTCTGGCTTCACCAATCAGCTTCATAGTTTTGACAGAACAACGTTGGCAAGCTTGAACTTTTAAAAAAGATTTCTTTGGAAGCCAGTTACCAAGAAATAGTTTGGAATGCTATAAGAAAATATATTGTATCTGTGTTCATCTCATGGCTATAATTATTTTTGCATATATAAAATACATTATAGGAGCCAATTTTAATATTTTAATTGAGGTTTTATTCCATTATAATTTTTTGACCATGTAAAAGATAATCGAAAATTCAATGATTTGACTTTATTTTGTTTTATTATCTTATTAAATGTGCGCAGTAAGTATTGGAAAGCTGATCAGGGAACGGTTTACAAATTACTTTAACTATTGAAGGTACTGGGACTGCACAAAGCATAAATGCCCGGGTATTACAGCGAAAACTATTTGTAGTGATACCAGTTGTTTTCGTGTAAATGTACAAATTTACACACATCTGTAATTTTACACGAATATTTCTGCTCCTTTTACAAAAAAAAATCGGTTGTCTGTAAAGTCGGTTTACGGACGATAGTTTAACGTGACAACGTCATAACAAAACATTGATGAAATGATTGCATACTTTTATGGATAAAATTGAATCATTTTTATTGAATTATCACTATTTTGTATGGATACAAAGAGGGAGTGAAATGAAATCTACAATTTAATTGATAAATTTACTCTTTTATTTGCACTCATTAATTCAAATATGTTTATTACTTAAACGAAGAGATTATTTTAACTATAACTTTTATACATGTTTGCTATTTAACTTCTTCCAATCTGTGTTATTCTGTTAAGGATAGGACGATGATAGGAAAAGTAGGAAACTAATGGCAGTGTTTCAAGTTTAATGTGCCTTGAAAAAGTCAAATCGATGGTTGTTCCAATCGAGTGGAAGAGAGATAGATGCGGCGCAAGCGTACAATGAGCGTAACGGGACACTTTTTCGTGCGTGCAGCCGGCGTTCATCGATTTATTAGACGTTGTCACGTCAAAAAAAATTCACTCTGATGTGACTCCGTACCTGCATCTCGCGAGGATGAATCTGCACCGGTTCAGCAGCTTGCTGCAGATGTGTTGGAGACGGTACACTATCTTCTAGAAACGCATCAACAGGCACGCTCGCGCCGTCTGTATCTTCCACTTCCAGGAACTCCGCCGTTTCTTCTATCGGGCTGCAAAAAAAAAAAAAACACGTTTCACTTCACTCGCTCTAAGCATGCGATACCTACGTAGGCCTATGTACATATTATACGACGTTGCTTAGTAGTATACAAATGTAGGTCCGAGCCCTGGAGTCAGAGTGAGGAGCTGCAGCCTATTTCCGCCATCTTGGATTGTGACGTCACTGCGGCCATCTTCTATGACATTGAGCTTTGACCTTGACCTTCAAAATTTATTAAAAAAATGACTCGAAAGTTGCCAAAAATATGCTAAAAAATTCGCCAAAATTTCCCGTTGTTAGGACAAAAAAAAATCCCGTCAAAAAATCTGAAGAATAAAAGTTTTCAATTTTTGAATGAAAATCTTTAAGAAAAATATTTACCAAATTTTGAAAAGCTTAAAAATAGTTTTGCCTTTAAAACAGCGAAAATTCCCCAAGTGGCTTAAATTCCCCTTCGACTAGCCGCTCTAAGTCGTCGAGGTATGAACTCGACCATTAGGATCTCATGCCAGCAACTGCAAATTATGATGTAATCGTTTCAATTATCGTTATGGTTGCTATCTTGAAAATTCGTAATTATTATCCAAAAAAACCTAGAAGAATTAAAATTTATAAAAAGTATATAATGTATTTTTAATAAAAACATCCGCCATCTTGAACTATGTCGACACTTCAGCCATCTTGAATATTCGTCTTTTTTATGCTAGAAAATTTGATAAAAAAATAAATAATGTTTTTATTAAAAACTAGCTGTGCCCGAGACTTCGTCCGCGTGGAATACCTGTAGTGTCTTTTGGTAGCATTTTTAATTATTTAGGCTTAAAATTGTACAAATAATACACACACGTATAAATACTTTAATGAGCTATTTGCAAAATGAATGACAACAATGGTATTTTATGTATGATTCACAAAAACAAGCAAAAATCTATTTAAAAAATTGTACTGAGATTGCTCGTTATTACAAAATAAACAAAAGGAGTTACCGTTCTCAGGTACCTAGCTATTATACAAATGTACAACAAAATAATAATGACGTAATAACATCTAACTAAATTCGAAAGTAATCTACTTTTGACGAATGAAATAAACAAAACAATGACCCAACTATAGAAAAAAATATAAATAACATAACCCAAAAACTTAAAGTTATTTGTAATTCACGAAGAACATTAATTAAATAAACAAAAATCGTGTAATAAATTGTAATAAATTTGCAGTGAATAATAATGAATTTGCAGCGGAAAAAATCAGTATTCGCATGCGTGTGGCACAGTCGTCTGCCCAAGTGTCTGCCCGTTCGGGTAAACACACTTAGGCATATTTCCCCACCTACACCGCGCCTTACCACGCCGCCCCCCCCCCCCCCCCCCCCTTTAGTGGCTGCACAGCGCTCATTGTGTACGGCGCGGTGCTTGGCAAGTTTCCTACTCGCGTTAACTTCAGTTTCACATTTTGTAATGACTCCGTAAATGTTACATCAGAATAGCTCTAATATTTTGTCTCTCGTCGCAAACTTATAAAACGTTCACATAAACCTTACATATTTCCATACAAACTTTAATCCCCTATTCCCTATTGTTATTTTACACCCTTGAGGGCAAAACTTTTACAAACTTTGAATGTCATATTCATTTATATCGAATCAACAGCCTAAAAAAATAAGTTTCAAGCTTCTAGCTCTAAAAATGACGATACTTCCATACAACTTTTCATCCCACCCTTTCAACCCCTTGCAACCCTTTCTTCGCATTAAAAAGTAGCCTATGTCCTTTCTCAGGCTCTATACTATCTGTGTACCAAATTTCATTTAAATCGGTTCAGTAGTTTTGGCGTGAAAGTGCGACAGACAGACAGACAGACATACAGATAGAGTTGCTTTCGAATTTATAATATTAGTAAGGATTTATTAACTTCATCTTATAAATTTTAAACATTTTCTCGACTTTTTTGGACAATAATTACGAATTTTCAAGATAGCGACCATAATGATGAATGAAACGGTTACATCATGATACGAAATTTTTGCCATGAGATCCTAATGGTCGAGTTCATACCTCGACGACTTAGAGCGGCTAGTCGAAGGGGAATTTAAGCCACTTGGGGAATTTTCGCTGTTTTAAAGGCAAAACTATTTGGAAGCTTTTCAAAATTAGGTAATTTTTTTTCTTACAGATTTTCCCTCAAAAATTGTAACTTGTATTCTTCAGATTTTTTGACGGAATTTTTTTGTCACAAAACCGGGAATTTTTTTGCAAATTTTGAAGGTCAAGGTCATCCAAATGGCCGCCGTGACGTCACGATTCAATATGGCGGACATCAGCTCCGGCTCCAGCTCCAGTACTCAGACCTACATTTACATACTTACTTATTTGCTTACATAGCAACTGCTTCAATTCCTAATAATATTATAAATGCGTGTGTTTGTCTGTTTGTCCTTCTTTCACAGCCACGAAGCAACGGATAAACATGTTTTATTTTTGCATATAGATAAGTTTATGGGCCGGAAAGTACATACACTGTATGTAATTTTGAATTTCCATCCCTAAGGGACTGAAAAGGGGAAAATTCAATTGTATAATAGAAAATCACAGGAGGTAGGTCATAGACACACAAACATTAAGTCTGTAACCATTTATCTATGTATGCCACACGGTCATACAGTAAGGTCTGGCTGCTTCCTATCTGGCATCACACACTCATACATGTTGGTAGTTGGACGTTTTCTACTAAAGATTCGAGTTCAAGTCAAGCAAACGACAGGAATAGTCAAGTTCATGCAACAACCTTAACAAGTACTGAATCCACCTCAGTTGTGTTGCTGTGTAAAAAAAAAATACTATTTTTGGAATGACATTTCACTTTTTTTAAAAGCACCTACTCTAGAAAAACACCTTATCAGGATCAACACATTTTACACCTACCTCGCTTGAAGAGTGTTCGACTGAGGCTGAGAAACAGGTTGCAATACAGCAACTTCCGGTGAAGATACTTCTGGTCGCTCTTCTGGTTCGAGTTCGTGCACCGATGGTCTCTCACTATTGCGTTCTCTGTCTGCTACAGACTTCACCGCCGACCCCATCTGCTCGGAACTCTTGCGCTCTCTGTCTGCTACCGACTTCACTGCCGACCCCATCCGTGCGGACGTCTTGTGCTCTCTGTCTGCTACCGACTCCATCCTCTCAGAACTCTTGCGCTCTCTGTCTGCTACCGACTTCACTGCCGACCCCATTTGTGCGGACGTCTTGTGCTCTCTGTCTGCTACCGAATCCATCCGCTCTCTGTCTGCTACAGACTTCACTGCCGACCCCATCCGTGCGGACGTCTTGTGCTCTCTGTCTGCTACCGCCTCCATCCGCTCAGAACTCTTGTGCTCTCTGTCTGCTACAGACTTCACTGCCGACCCCATCCGCTCGGAACTCTTGCGTTTCCTGTCTGCTACCGACATCTCCGCCGCCCCCATATTCTTGGATGTCTCGCGTTCCCCATCTGCTACCGACTTTACCACTGACCCCATCTGCTTGTACGTCTTGTGTTCTCTGTCTATTACCGACTTTACCACCGACCCGATCTGCTCGGACGTCCTGCGCTCTCTGTCTGCTACTGACTTCAATGCCGACTCCGTCTGCTCAGACGTCTTGATGTGCTCTCTGTCTGCTACAGACTTCACCGCCGACCCCATCCGCTCGGAACTCTTGCGTTCCCTGTCTGCTACCGACTTCTCCGCCGCCCCCATCTTCTTGGACGTCTTGCGTTCTCCATCTGCTACCGACTTTACCACCGATCCCATCCGCTCGGATGCATTGCGCTCCGGCAGTTCGGAAACAATCGGCTGGGCCGCCTTCACCTCTCGGACTTCTTCCCGCGGGTCCGACCGTCCGCTGTTTTCCGAATCGGTCGCAACCTCCTCCGGTTGACCGGTGGCCGTGCGCTCGCCCCGCAGGTAAACGTCTTTGTCGAAATCCTCGGGATCGCTACTTTCCGTGGTCGAAGACAAACTTCCAGCGGCACCTCTGTGCCGAGACCTGGAGCAGGAGCTCTCTTCCGCGTCGTCCCCCGGCTCCTGGAACGTGACTCCTTTCTGAGCACTGCAGGAGGTGTCGCCGACCTTGGAGACCGACTGTCCTCGAAGAGTCCCCGCGCCGTGCATGGGACAGGAAGGCCGGCTCTCCGAACGACGGGAGCTCGTCTTGTCGGCGAAGAACGAGAGCACGCTTTGCATCACGGAGGACGAAGGTCCTCCGGTGTTCAGTATGTCTGCCCAGATTTCCTCCTTCTCGTCTCGAGTTTTGGACGATTTCCCACCTCCTGCTTCGCTCGCTTGTTTCGCGTTCTTCGCCTCTTCTTGAAATTTCCTCGACCGGGCAGTGTCGTCACCAGCTTTAACGTGCTTGAGCTGAGGCTGAAAATGAACCGGCGGTTGTCTCGCCAGATACTTTGCATTTTTATTCCCGGGAAGGAATTCAGCATAGGGACTGCCCGTACTTTTTGGAGAGTAGTTTCTGGAGGAACATATCTTAAAAGTTGCCCTTATGCTTTCGTTTTCACAGTCCTTTTTCTTGACCACATCTGGGTGGTTTTTACGCGATGAAGTTTCTTCGTGTTGCATTTCATAGGTACAAACACGACAAGGGCATTTCTTCGCAGAAGTAGTTTTGCAAACTGATCTCAGTCTGCTGTTTCTGACCACTTCGCTGGAGTGAGCCTCGGCAGTTTTCTCAAACAAGGTCGTGCTCGCGTTTCCAAGATTTCTTTTCAGAAAATTTGCATTCTTAGCTATTTTGTTTTCATATGCGCTCTGCGTTTGTTCCTTGCGCGAAGAGACATTTTCAGACACAAAACTAGACACTTTAGGCGCTTTTTTCACACCAGCATTGGTCTGGTTGCTTTTTGTAAATGAATATTTGTTAGTTCTGAGCTTGTGGTCGCCTGATAGTTTAGATAAGTTGGTTCTGCTGTTTTCGTGCTTTACGCTCTTAACGATTTCTTCAGAATGTACTGCTCTTTTCTGGATGTGAATCTCATTATGACTATGTCGAATTTTGGAAGCATTCCTCATTGGTATGTCACTGACATTTTTTATATTCTCTAGCAAATAATTTTTCTGCCCAGGATATATACTACGATGATCAGTCATCATGGACTCTTGTGGCTAAAAAAAGTAATAAAATAACTTTTTAGACAATCAATTAAACACAACATAACTATAATTATATTGCAATCACGAAATTTATATAAGCAAAAACAACGAACTTTTCAAAAGTAAAAAATATTTGGTTACTTAGTTGTTGTAAGCTGATGCTTAATGACAAATTAAAACGTAATTGTAACAGTAAATATAAATTCATTATTCAAAAAAAAAATTAATTTTATATATAATACATTTACAATAATATCTGCAACTAAGATTATTAGAAACACACATTGAAAATTATTAAGAATCATCATATATATTATTTCTCAAAGGTGTGTTTTTGCACAGCCATTTCTCACTTAATTCTTCATCAAAATTATGATTCAAACTATTTTAAAGCTTATGTTCCCCGCTATTGACGAAAAAAGACAAATATTTAAAAATTAATGTTTTGTTAAAATATTTGATTAAAAAACTTTTTATAAAATATTAAAAAATGCCATCAACAGATGGCATTCCTAATGAAAATATATTCAACTAACATGTAAGAGGCGCCATCTATTTAAATCTGTTTAATGTTGATGACGAAACTGTGCGAAATATTCGCACGGGTCAGCATGAGATACAATAATAAAAATATTCAAATACATGCACAAACTATAAAAAAATAAAAAAGTTATGTTTTTAAGTAGACTACGTAGTTTTTTTATGAAAGTTAAAAATGTATTCCAAATGAAAATGTTGTAAAGACTCACAATACACAGAAGTAAGTAAGTGAGAATTGGTATTACTGCATTCTGACGAAATGAAATGACACATAAATAACAAATATGATGGACATAAATTACGCTTAATACAGGTAGTTACAAATACTAGTACCATGGACAGAAATTATTTGGTAGTTTACAACAACTGAATGATTATTCTGCCAGAAAAAAACTTACTGTTCTTTACATTATCGTGCAATGACAACTAAATATAAAAGGGAACTTTTATACTAGATAGAGGTATCGGGAAGGGAGGGGGGAGGAATATCCTATCCCTTTACTTTTCCAACCCGCATTTAACACCATTGAATGAGGCTCAACGAGTCTTTCAGTTCTCGCCACGTGTTCTCATGTTGCAAATACACTTATAAAACGAAACTCGGACACAAACTTTAACGTAAAATTCTTTAAAATAGTGTCGAGCGTAATAAATATACACGAACTGTGTCTTAAACTACATTTCTGGACGCGAATAACACGTAGTTTCCGCACACGCCGCCAGAAATCTATTCTGGAACAGCTACGTCGACTATTGAATAAATTGATTAGCAGAAAGAAATTTTAAAGTATATAATGACACAGCTACGATAAAAGCGAATAAGACTTGAAATAATTCTACACCCTGGTTTGGACCTGATTTTTGACAAGGAAATTTACTAAAATACTGCCCATTTTGTTAAAATTCATTAAAAGGTTAATAAAGTTTCCCTTTGTCTTTGTGAACTTTGTTTCACGCAATCTTCCACAGATGGAAGCACCGTGGTTGTTACACACTTCCGTTCCATTCACGAAATTACTCCCACCAAATGCCTTATACCGAGAGCTAAGATGTTAGACATAAAAAATAAAACCTATGTGACTCATTATTTGTATTGTAAATTTATGTTTTCGTTTCAACATGAGTCCAATTTGAAGAAGCATAAATTAATTACACTATAATTGTTTTCATTTTACTTAATTTTGGAGAATGTAAGTTTTCACAATGTTTAGCCGTATTCAGGAGACATGAGGGAAAAGGGAAAGAGGGAGATAGTGGTCCCGTATCTCTAGAAATGAAAGAAGCCATAAAAAATACTATAACTAACCTTTGGACTCATTAGCAGTTCTTGCAATTTTTTGTTTACCAAGTTTTTCACATACAGCTGACTGTCATCACTGCAACAAATATAACAAATTCAATGTTAAAATGGGCGCATTTGATTCCCAGCAAGATTTAAAACATCTTAATTTTAATAAGTCAAATCCTGAATATTGCCATTCACCTCCGGCTCTTTAAGCACCTTAAAGATTTGTGAAACGTGTCCTAAATCTTTCATATGTTTTTTTTTTTTAAATATTATAGTAAAACTTTTCCAAGCATGCTTTTGAAGTCTCCATATACAGAAAAATGTAAGATTATACATGGTGATATCAAATAACTGAAATAACTGGTTAGAAAGATAATTTTAAGAACAAATTGACAAACGAAAATAGGTGATAATCACAAAAATTACGACCATGTTTAAAGTAAAAAAATAGAAATTACTATTTAGAAATAAATATATGTTTAGAGAAAAATATATATTTAAGACCTAGAAATATAGATTTCTATTGGAGTTTATTTAATTTAAAAACCAAAGAAACAGTCACATAATCATCATCAGTAAGTAAACCATTGATAAAATAATTAAAACATTAACTACACTAAAAAATTCCAAACTTTAACATTAAGTACGTAAGAAAATGAATGAATGAGCTTGACATCAATGTCATAAGAGATTATGAAGGGTGATGAGATGATACGGAAGTACTGTAGAAATGAATGATTGAATGGATGGATGGATGAATGATTGATTGAACGCATGAATGAATGAATGAATGGGGGAAACGAAAGTACCTCCAGAAACCTGCTCACGGAAATGTCCGCCACATTTCCCCAGTTGCGAAAATCCTCGGATGACTCCACTGGGAATAAAAGCGTATAGCCAACCACACTTGTGTAAATATATTTTTACAGCTATTAAGTAACACTCAGTACAAATACGGTGACAAAAGTTTTGAGACGAAACATGAAATGGAAGAGAGATATCGTGTTAAGTTTAAAGGTGCGATCAAACTGTCAAGAAAATGAAATAACCAAGATGGCGTCTGAGACCGGGCCTCGTGATTAAAAATTGACATCCGTCAAAAGGAGCAAGGAAAGTCGAAACCCCAACCTGTTCGCAAATTCCGTTTCTGAAGTGTAGGGAGACACCTGGAGTAGTCTGACCAGGCTCTCGGTTTTATTCACTTCGGACAGTTGTTCGTCGACCTGCTCGATGAGTTTCCTGGAGCTTTCCAGGAGTTCCTCGGCCATTTCTCGAGGAGAGTTCGACAAGCAGGGGACGTTTAACACGAGCAGGCTCGGATCCTGTAACATTTAACACAAGCCGGCTCGGATCTTGCAACAATTAACACAAGCCGGCTCGGATCTTGCAACAATTAACAAAAAAGCAGGCCTGGATCCTGTAACATTAACAAAAAAAAGCAGGCTCGGATCCTGTAACATTTAACACAAGCAGGCTCGGATCCTGTAACATTTAACACAAGCCGGCTCGGATCTTGCAACAATTAACAAAAAAGCAGGCCTGGATCCTGTAACATTAACAAAAAAAGCAGGCTCGGATCCTGTAACATTTAACACAAGCAGGCTCGGATCCTGTAACATTTAACACAAGCAGGCTCGAATCCTGTAACATTTAACACAAGCAGGCTCGGATCCTGTAACATTTAACACAAGCCGGCTCGGATCCTGTAACATTAAACAAGCAGGCTAGGATCCTGTACCATTTAACACAAGCTGCTCGGATTTTGTAACATTTAACAAAAAAAAGCAGGCTCGTTTCCTGTAACATTTTTAAAAAAAACCAGGCTCGGATTTTGTAACATTTAACACAATCCGCGAAGCTTGAGCGAGGCAAAAGTAGTAGGTTCTCGTTTATTTGACTGTTACGTGGCACCGGACATTTCACCCGCTGTTCATGCATTCTGCACGGCTCCGGTGAGTGGAGTAAAGAATACGCTGGTTAATAATGACCGTTTAGTCCATTGAAAAGTTACATTTGGGGTTTGTGTTTGTCAGAGGACGCAATTTTATTTTTTAGATATGAAATGGGGGTTAGTGTAAAGTTAAATCCAAGTTTGTGTGGTTGTAACCCTTGTCCCACCGCCGCCATCTTTGAAAAAGAGGTTCAAATTGTTTTTACGGTTTATCTGCCAAACTATAGGTCTCACAAAAAAGTATGACGTCGCGCGGGGCTGGTTCAGCTAAGAGAAGGACGGCGAGTCCTTCTGGTACTCATGGGTCGCGTAGGTCAGCGACTTCGTCGTATGAGATACTCATTATTATCGCGAAAAAACGTATTTTACATATGCAGCACAAAGTCACAATATCTTTGTTGTAGTATTTAAAGACAAACTAATTTTGACAACTGGTTTTACAAAAGAATCTCTTGTAAAAGTAAACACACATTTTTTTTCTGTGTAATGTTTCTTTAAATGCCTAATACAATGTACGATTGTGGCTAGTTAGATGGAATTACATGGAGTTCTATACATTTTGCATATAATAACCGTGCTGTGTTAGTGAAATGCTCATGTTGATTGTGTCCGGGCCTTAAGCAGTAAACTCACCAGGTGCGTTTCCAGTAACGTTTGGGTCTTGCATCTACACCTCTCTGAAGAGACGGCGACAGGTTCAGTCTGTTGGGTTGCCTCACGTGAAGGCTTATCTCTGTAACAAACGTCAGGTTGACACGAGTTTAAAAATAAGTTACTGACTAGTTTCCACACACATGTTGAAATTCAACAGACATTATTTTATGGTATAAGTTTTCTTTTGTCTTAGTGAACTTTGGTTCGCGCCATACGCCACAGATGGCAGCACCGTGGTTACACATTTCCGTTCCATGCGACTTCCGTCGCATTCACGAAATCACTCCCACCAAATGCCGTATACCGAGAGATAATCTGCTATCTACGAAGCGGGAAGCCTTCATTTCACAGACGAGAGAGCCACACCCGAAGTTCCCCGAAGTTCATGCTCGCTTTTTTTATTTTTTATTTCACAGTATCTTTAATGTAGCTATCCTAACCAAATCAACCGTCCACGATGTTTTAAATTATTTATAATGTAGCTAACCGAACCTAATTGACCATTAGTTATCATGAGTTACAATGAACAAAAAAAAAACCGAAGATGCACGATCGGGCGTTTGGCTCTCTCGTCTGTGAAAAGAAGGCTTCCCCTACGAAGCTACTCCGACAGAGAATTCTAGCGGCGGGTGCGGAAACTACGTGCGATTCACGTCAAGAAAAATGGAGTTGAAAACAATTCGCGTGTGTGTTTTTTCGCGCTTGGCATTATTTTTAATAATTATGCGTTTAATGTCGTGTCCTATTTAAGTATTATAAGTGCATTTGCAACAGGAAAACACATCAATTTGCTCGTTACCGAGGTTACATGTTAACACATCTCTGGCGAATACTAAAGACTAGCTCTGTTTTTTTTAATAGCAGGTAGGGTTGTTTGACGTATGCATCATCATTATACCTGCACCATCATTGAGCCATCTACTCCATGTATCAAGATGGAGCAGTCACGGTACGCAAATTCTCTGCCGCCTGTTACAAAAATACAAACTTAGCTACACATTTCGGTGCGTTCATTAGAATTGAATAGCGGCCAGAGACTATCGTTACATTTTTTTTTTTGTCAACGGCAGCGCTATAAACTCCTCAAACACCACAATGACACCTGAAAGGACGCAAGTGACTCATCCTTTCACGAAAGTCTGCATCGGAAAGTCTTTAAGTATCCTTGCAAATATTCGGAAGGTCTAAAAATATGGCTGGCATCCTCGGAATGCTTTTTTTTTTTGGTTGAATCTTTAAATTTAAAGGGATTTTACGGAGGTAAAAGGGACAAAAACAACGTGTTACAAAACGTCTGGTCATGTTAACGCCTGCCATGACAAGCGCTCTTCAGACTGTTTGCATGCTTAGGTGACTGGACGAGTCTTTTCAAGCTGTTCAGATTCGTGATCTGTGTTCGACAGTTTGGAGGGAAGCGTATCCAAACGCATACTGGTGCACTGCCTTGGACATAAACCCTCTTCTCGACATACTAATCAATAGGTTAGGTCCCAATTAGTGAGTTGATTTAATTATATTAAAAATACTTTAATTGGCAAACAAAAATACAAATTTAAACTTTCATATTGATAAACAAAAATTTATTTAGTGCTTAAAACCTCCTAAAAAAAATTCTGTATAGACACCTACTTCTCCTGATTCTCGCGGTAAATTTTGTTTACCACGCGGGAAAAACTTTCGTAGACGTGATTCCACGAGGCGACATTCTGTCACTTCGTCTTTAAAACGCGTTCGCCGCGTTGTCACGTCACGTCCAATATGGCGCTCGCGGTGACGTCACGAAAAAGGGGCAGAGGTAGGGGGGGGGGGTGAGTGGGGGAAGAGTTACCATGGCAACCGCGCGGGGCTAAACGGAAGTCAGCTACGAGTCATTGTTTACACAGCTCCGCGCCGTTTGATTCCCTTGCGGAGATTCACGCCGTCACAGGCGTAAGCAGACACGAAGTACATTCAACGTGAGCAACGCGAACTCTGAGAAATCAAGGAACAGATTTAACATATCTGGAACATACGTCATTGATGATCAATGGTGGTTGTCACAGTGAAAAAAAAAAACTCTCAGGAATGAACTATGGATTACAAATATGAATACATACAGAGCCGTCCAAAAGATTAAAATAAGGGGGGGGGGGGGGGGGGTTAAGGACAGGAAAAATCCCCGAGGTTGGTTAGGTTGAGTTTAAGAACTCTCTTAGATGCGTAAGTTTACCCTGATAGTAGAACGAAAGTTACTTGTATATTGCTAATACGATTCACTGAAAAACCTTACAAGTTATGCGATACGCGCAGATCACTTCTAACAGTTGCGGCCGCGGTAATGTTTACAGTTTTTTAGATTTTATGTGGTTCGAAAAGATAAGAGGGGGAGCCGAAAAAATTATTTGCTCCCCGGACCTTTAGTTCGCCGTACAGGCTTTTAGAGCCCCGCCCAGTCAGAAGTGTAACAGTGTTAGTGAGGCGGGATGATAAGTGCGACGCTCGCTGGTGCTTCTAGTGCGCTTTCGCCTCTAAGCGCAAGGCTCTGAGCTGGCGCGCAGTCTTCTCGTTGTGCATGGGCCAACTATGAGATTTGAGCGGTATCCATAACATTTGTACGATGCTGAAATGAAGATAAAGGTCTATTGCAAGTCCCTTGGTTGCTTTCAAGAATCTTTACAGGATGTTTCCTGCCTACATATTAATGTGAAAACATGCCTTTTAGCCATTTTAACTATTCTAAAAATACCGTCTAAAATCGAAATACGGAAACAGAACTACACATCTACCCTTAGCGTATTCCTAAATGCCTTTCGTAGACAGACAGCACTCGGACGTCTCGAGCAGTTTTCAAATGGCGTGGTTTTTTCTGACCTAGTAGGCCTAGAGTAATGTGTACGTTATTTTTTGGTTGAATTTTGTAGTTACGAACATTTTTTTAAAAATTTAACTACACAGTGCTTTCATTTTTTTGATCAGCATACTGTCTACATTATCGTCCACTCTACTGTTATGTTCGATTGTTTATTTTGAGTATCTAATGGAATGATAAGATAGTTTTCAAATGTGGTTAAGAGCAAGAAAAGGCATGTCACCTTAACTTCGTCACCTACAAAGGCGTTCAATAAAATGAAGAAATGAAATGAAATGCTTATGGAGAAACATTCGCCCAAGGACTGCAATGAACCCAAACACAGATGACGGAACACAGCGGGTACAAGCCCGAACCTAAACACTCTGTGCACATCTGTGTGACGCAAAACCATAACATTTTGAAAGTTGTTTAATCCCCAGCATTCTATGATTCGGCCGCTTGCGATAAGTTTTTTTTTTTTAATTTTTTATTTGGGTGTATTCCGGCTGCCGCCGTTTTTAGTTCGCTCCGAGTTTATCGTTAACGTCGCTGTTCCCCGTTTTCTAGTGGCTACCATTTCATGTAACGATTTTTTGAAGAAAACCAACGCCTATCTTTATTTTTTTTTTCTTTTAAGGAGCAGCTTATTACAAATTGTTTTATACATACAATTTTACTGTATATTAATTTTACTTGGTATTCCTGTAAAAATTATATTGACTTTCGATGATCCGGCACAGCCGGATTACGTGTTTCATCTGCAAGCCCGGGCAGCGGCCACCCCTGGGCGGGGGTTTGGCCACCCCTGGGACAGCGGCTGCCCGGGCTACGTCCGGGGGAGTCCACGGGGGGGGGGGGGGAAGGGAGGGAGAGGAGGGTTAGCGAGCGCCGGTATTGATCCAGGCGCCCGATTACGTGGCAACAGCGCCTACACTCGCAGCCGACCAGATAATGGCGGCTCATCTCACCCCTGGCCACCCCTCCCAACCCCTACCAAACCTCCCTTCCTTTTTCGAAATTCCTGCAGTCGCGCTTCGCAGCATTGAGGCAGGATTTTACCGTCGCAGGGTTTAAGATGGGTGCAATATTTAAAAAAAAAAAAAATAACAGTGACAGTAACAGTAGGTCGTACGCGTGGGAGGGAAATGAATTTATTTTACTTTTGCTACGGACGCATGGCGCAACAGCCAATGAGAGTAAAGTAGGAAGCCATTTCGACGGGACTAGACAACTGGTTAAAAATATCAATAATATTGTGGCAAGATATTGTCGAGATGTAACAAGCTCAGGTGTATGTAATTCTCGCTTTAAAAAAAATAATTATTGCTATTGCTTATGAAAAGTCACTTTCATTAATGTAAATAAAAAATAACAACACTAGAATGGTAAACTAAAAATTTTACATAACCAAAATTATTTATAAGTTGAAAACCTGTGTTCGCAAATTGCCGGTCAGGTGTCGCCATACACGCCATAGGACGTCAATACCATTGTTTTATTGTAATTCCTATAGGTTATTTACTAGGATAGCCTCCACTTCACAGGGATGCAAGCCACAGCCACATTCCGAACTGTTTCGGAGTTTAGGTTATCGTAAATAAAAAGAAAGGTTGATTTGTTTATCATTATTTAAACTAGTCTATGACCGTAAATTATATAAAAACCTCGCAATATGGTGGGTTTTATTTCACGAACGTTCGGCAAACTTCGATGAACTTCGGAACTGTTCGGGTTCGGCTCACATCCCTATCAACAAACTGTATAGGATTCGCCTTTCACGATGTTACCATTTGTAAATTACTTTTTGTGTTGTTTCTGTTTGCGCCAGACACTAAGGTCGATTGATAAATAATGCCTCCATTTCCATTTATTTTTAATTCGTTTAACCCAATTTTCAAATTTTTTTTTGTACGTGAAAGGTAAATGTGTCCTCTATGCAATGCGCATAGTCCCAAGCTACTGCACCAACACCTGACCAGTGGGCAAAACCCCTTCGGAGAAGCATTCCAGGGGTTGTTGTCGACGCGAGTGCTTCGATGGGAGTTTTTACCTCGTTGTCGGAACGAAAGTAATGTAATGTCCCTCGAGTTGCTCTTTCATCTCTGGGACGAGGTAAAGTTGCTGTGTGACAGGTGCAGGCGCTGCAACCTTTCTTGTGCAGTCCATGCTTATCACTTTTTGGACATCGTCTGATTTTGGCTTGTTTTCTGTGTGTTCGCACATCCATCTTTTTTTTTTTTTTTTAATGGTCATTGAGGTTTATAATGGCATACAGCGTAACTAGCAATGGCGTCTGTCGCAAAAAAAAAAAAAAAAACAGGACACCGGAAATGTTACATATGTAAAGACAAAACGCGTACATCCCCAGAGCCTCCTCACAAAACTCTGACAAAGGGGCGTAACAACAGTATCGATGTACGGTATCCTGAAAGAAGGAAAACAGCCCGACAAAGTCCGTGCCGAAAGATAAGTACGCCTAAACATCGAACACACACACACACACACACACACACACACACACAGCCCCTGTCTTTATAGTCAATGCGCTAAGCGGTACTGTTGTGCGTGGATGCCTAGCTTCACACGTCACAGGCAGCTCTGCAGGATACATGAGGTTAGCACAGTAGGAGCCTTAACAATACAACCTGAGCCCAACTTTACTAGTTAAGGTCTACAGATACGATGGGGGAGTTAGTCATGGAATAAATCTCTGCCAAATTTGAATGATCACCGATTAAGGGTGTGCAGAGCTTCATAAGTAACCACGCGATTTGAAAACTGCTCCATTTATTCGAGTGATTCCTTTTTTACAAAAAAGAAAAAAAAAATTAAGAATACGGTAATGGCGGATGAGTCGTTCTGTTTGCGTATTTCGTTTTTAAACTGTATTTTAAGCGGAGTGAAAATGGTAAAAACGCGAATATTCAAAACAAATTTTAGACACGTAACACCCGCTACAGATTCTCGAAAGCACTCAAGATGACTGAAATATACCTTAATCTTCGTTTCTCCACCATAAAATGTTATGGTTGCCGCTCAAATTTCATAGTTGGCATATGCACGACGAGAAGACCGCGCGCCAATCTAGAGAGGAGACACCGCGCTATAAGCACCAGCGAGCGT
Source organism: Bacillus rossius redtenbacheri (assembly GCF_032445375.1). NCBI lineage: Eukaryota > Metazoa > Arthropoda > Insecta > Phasmatodea > Bacillidae > Bacillus > Bacillus rossius. Next base: position 15,060,704 of record NC_086342.1, read on the forward strand.
CGCACATATCATCCCGCCTCACTGACACAGACACACTCCTCCTGACCCGGTGGGGTTTCTTAACAACAGGAGGAACAAGGTTCGAGTACGCCACTGGCCGGCAACAAACCAGTGCTTCCCCCATGTTCCGTGACTTTTGCGACCTCTTCCTCCTCCTTTCCGCTTTCACCTCATACCAGGACCTTACCTCGGAATCAATACCTCTACCCTCCCCAGCAAACCTGTCTAGCGGCAGGATTCTTCGCTGGCCGCGACGGGAAACAAACAGAGACATGACACCAGGTGTGTATATCTCTGTCCTTTGGGCACATATAGTCTGTCTCGTGTAACTGGTCTCAAACGCAGCACCAACGGCACTTGCAAGACATCGCGTGAAGTGGTTTCCAGACACTGTTAAACCGGAACAACACTGGAAGAAGGATATACTTAGACCGGTATTTCCCAAGTCGCAAAAACAAGGGTTTAATGTTGAATATGCTATACATACACCTGTACCCTAACCGTATTACTAGTGCAAGATAGGCCACGGCCAGTCCCTTATATTTTTAGAGAACAGATTTTGGTGTACCATCCGTTGCCGACCTGCTGCTCAAATTCTGCGCATGCGCAGAGCTCACTTTTCGTCCAGATGGCGGACCGATCATCGTGGGACGTACCAAGCGTGTTGGTGTGCCGAATGAAACTATCCTGGAATACATTTTGAACGCTTTGATGATCATAACAATAAATAATCGTAACTTAAGAAGTACTTGAGAAAATTAGAAATTCTAAGTTCTAATTTTTTTTTGCGATGGTGCTGCTGTTTCTAGTATTTTTTTTTTCTATAACAATTGTGTCCGCGGAATGCGAAACGTCCTCTAGAATGCGTTGAAATCGGTTTCTAGCCTCGCGCAGGGCACCGTTTATTTAAACGGTTGCCGATTTGTTTCCTCACTGGAATTCGGTTTGGACACGTTCTGGAATACGGTCCGTGAGTTAGGGTTACAGTTGTATCTCAACAAGGCAGTACTTATTAGCTATTACCCAAACGCCTTGGAATACCGCCCTTATATCCATTGCTACTACATTTCTGAGCAATTACAAATTTGAAGACAAGTCACGTGACACTGACTGATGACCACACCCTCAACCTTTGGCCAATTTATTTACACGCGAGGCCACCTCACGGCAATCTTGGGGGAGCGCGTCGTTTGGCCTAAAATATTTGGCGTAAAACTGTTTCAGAACATTCACTTGGCATAAACTTTTTTTTACCTAAAGTCTTATTTGGCCTAAAACCATTTGACATAAATTTGTTTGGCCTAAAGTCATTTGACCTAAAATAGTTTTACCTGAATTCGTTTGGCATAAAGATATTTGACCTAATATTGTTTGGCATAAAGTCACATAGCCTAAAATTATTTAGCGTAATTTTAGGCCTACTGGCGGGTACCCAATCTTTGTTGAAGCAGATCATTAGAGCGAAATTATGGTAAGCTGATTAGTTAAAAGAAGAGAAAAAAATCCCTGTTCCCAATCCCACTGTATATAGTAATTCCGGTACCGCGCACCATAATTATCTGACGTACCGGAAAGATGGCTCAAAAGCCACGTTCACCTACTCAGAACAATGCTGTTTTAGCATTGACTAAATCCTGAATAATCTCTCGTCGAACTTGGACTCGGTGACGTAACTAGACTTGTATCCACCCGGGTCAAGAACTCATCTTGGCATTTCCCCCCCCCCCCTCCTTTTTTTTTTCAAACAAACCGAACAAAAACCTTTCCAGACAATACCTCATATCGCCACCACATATTTATTCCACTATTCCAAACATTATTTTTATTCAACTAACACTGTAAATAAAATACATTTATTTTCAGTCATTTCATTTTTAATACATCGCAAATTGGATAGTATGCCTACGCGAAAAATACCAGTTTTTAAATATTTGACTACAAACTTGTATGTATCTTTCAATACAAATAATCCAATCGTTCATCTGCCCTTCAAAATTGTTTTGTGTTCTAACACTACAATATTCATGTAAATAATTAAGTAAAAATTAATCTGTATGTTTAGCGCCTCCCTCCCCCTCCCCCAATGCATCGTCCGGGGCACAAGCCCCGTCTGCCTCCCTCTAGACATCCTTGCTTGCACTACGGTGTAGACACAAAAATTCGCACTAATATTTCTTTAGCTCTCAACGTATAAAGATAACTGCATGCCAAATTTATGTTACGAACGCATGGCGAAACAGCCAGTGGGAGAAGATTAGGGTGCCATTTTGGCGGGATTATCACATTGTTGCAATAAATTATCGAGGCATTAAAATTCTGAAGAAATTCCTGCTTGAAAATTAATTAGTGCTATTACTTATAAAAAAAGAGCTACTTACAATAAAGGTAAAATAAAATTAAAATGTTTCGTAGTTAGAATTGTTCACTAAAAATTTGAATAACGCAAATTAATTTTAAAAGTCGCTAAACTGAGTTCGCCAATTACTGGTTAAGACGTCACGGGATAATCATTTGGTAGTTAACGGTTAACATAGTTATTTATAAACACTGCCAGCATATGTCGAATATATAGCGAGATTTCATTGGTTAAAATTAAGAGTAATATTTCACGTTGTTTAAAAAATGATTCATGCAATGGGGAATTAGGATTTAATGCCTTTTTTTTTTACATACACCATTGCAGTTTTTCACTGTTTGTCATGGAAAAAATATATTCATACCTTTTTTTCCGGATTTTTCGAAAATCAAATAATAACAATAATAAAAATATATGAAGCACTTTTTTTTTTCGGAATTTCCTAAAATAAAATAATAAAAAAATTTAAAAAATATATGAAGGATTTTTTTCCCATGACGAACAGTTGAAAAACTGCAATGGTGTATGTCCAAAAAAAAAACTGCATTAAATAAGTAGTGTTTGAGTAGTGAACCGGGGTCTCGCACAGGTCGTGTGCACACGTGCCTGCTGTGTACCAGGACCAGCCCCCGAACACGTGCGCGTGCGAGCTGCGTATACGAGCGCGCGAAAAGGAGCTGGAGGGAAAGTGCGTTGAACTTCGACCTCGCGAAGGGGGACCCGGGAGGTGAGTTGGGGCCACGCCGAGCCCCCGCGCGCATCCCCGGGGTTTTCTCGCAGCACACGCCGTCCGTCCCCCACCTCTTCGACCCCAACTAGCGCCCCGGTCGACGTGTGTGCTCCTGTGTGTCAGGCCGGGCAGTGGGGTAGGTCGGCAGTGTGCCCTCCCCACCCCGACCCCCTCTCCCCCTCCCTCCCCCCTGTACGCCAGCACGCCGGCCAATCAATACAGCTGGCAGCGGTTCCTGCTTCCCCCCCCCCCCCCCTTGTCAAGGCACCGGCCACGGGAAGCCTAAGATGTACATCAAGTTCTGTCCCTGCCCGAACACGCCCGAATATTTCACCTTCGGCCAACCTCGAGTTTATTTATACATATATTTATATTTCTCTGTTTATTTTTAATGTAGCTACACTAACCTAACTAACCGTCCATAGTGTTTTAATGTAGCTAACCTAACCGACCACTTTTAATATTTGAATTCATTTTTTCCTGCGCAAAAATAAAACAAATATCCGAGGTTGGCCGAAGGTGAAATATTCGGGCGTGTTCGGGCAGGGACAGAACTTGATGGACATCTTAGGCTTCTCGGTAAGCAGCGGGTGGCAACTCGAACAAACCGATATGTACCCAGGTAGTGTTTCACATTAACACGATAGAGAGCGTTACTACACGTAACTATGTAGTTCTTATGTAAATTCACAGAGAGCGTTAATACTTATTCTTATACTTAAAATATATATAATATATATTTTTTACGGCGGGATCATGTGAATTAATTAAATAATAAATAATATTAATACGCACAAATTATTTTTTTGTTTAATGTGTTTTGCGAATATGTGTTACCACCTAATCGCTTCTATAATAACTGGAGAAAATGAAATTATTAGATGTTGTTAGGAATGCGAGAGACCAGACCGCGATGCCAGGTTCGGAGCTGTCACGTGAGGCCACGCGCGCCTGGCCGGATTACAAGGGTCGTCGCTACCCCGCCTCCCCCCCCCCCTGTCAACCTAACTCAGCGCTGTTATCTATCGCTGAGCGGCCTGGAGTATTCCGCGGGCCGCCGCAGCGAACTGACGCTGCTGTTCTGGACTGTTCGGGCGTCGGGTCGGCCCGGGATGCGCTCGTCGGTTCTGGAAAGACGACTGGCGACTACTTAAGGGGGCCCGCCTCGTCAGGGGTGCATGTGTGTTAGTGTGGCGGGAAGATAAGCGCGACGCTCGCTGGTGCTTCTAGCGGCGATATAGCCTCTAAGCGCAAGGCTCAGAACTGGCGCGCAGTCTTCTCGTCGTCACAGGATAACTGTTGAAATTTGAGCTGTGACCGTAACATTATATGGCCGAGAAATGAAGATAAAGTTTTAATGCAAGTCCCTTAAGTGCTTTCAAGAATCTGTACCGGTTGTTTTAAGGCTAAAACTTACTCTGAAAACACGCCTTTTAGCCATTTTAACTGTTCTAAAAATACAGTTTAAAAACTCAATCCGAAATCAAGAGTACTTTTCGGCCCTCAGCGAACTCTTAAATGCTTTTCGTAAGCCGACCCCACTCGGATATCTCGTGTAGTTTTGAAATCGCGTTGTTTTCCCTGAAGCTCTGCGCACCGTGTGTTTGCCCGGGTAGGCGGAGCCCTTAATCCGCGACGCAAGCCTCCCCGACAGTTCCGAGCGAAGGCAAGTGCGACAGCGGCGAGAGTTGTTCGAGGAGTGCTGACTGCGGAACTTGACACACACCGAGTGACTTGAGGACAAACATTTTTAAGTTGCGAGTAATTGGTTATTAGACATTTTAAGTATGATTATTTATTAGTGACTTAAATATTAGTAATCAATAAAACTGTAATAAAACCTAATTGTGCCGTCCCTTACGAACCCAGTAGTTTTCCCCCCACATTATATGAGTCGTAACAATATGATATAGTTCATAATGTGGAAACAGAACTGTTGTTATAACGAGAATAAAAAAAAACTTTTATTCTGAAATTGTAATCGAACATCCTGGCAATAAACAAGTGTTGAGGCGTTTATTATAATTATGAATACTCTACTGTTCAAGACTGATATCTAGTGACTCCATTCGAGCTTAAAAAATCGATTTTTTTATTCGATACATTCTATGGTCACAAAATTTATATCACGTTTATTCATAGATGGCAGTCAGTGTAATCGGTGATTGTATGCGGGTACAGGAAAAAAAAAACCTTGAGTTTCCAGTCTTTCAGATACATGGTCGCTGGTTAAGGATTTCGACACCCGCATCACTCACTCCACCTTACGCAAACCATCAGTAGCCCGAAAGGAGTCGGATCTCTTGGGTAGCTGTCAAACTCACAGCCAATTTATTCATGAATGCGATGTGAAGACAGCATTGTCTTCTTTCTTCTTTCTAACCTACTCACCGAGTGGTAACAAGAAGAAAATTATCTTACATTCTGCAAAGTAACGGACCAAGTCTCGCTATATATATAACTATATATGTATAAAAATTTAGAACAGCTGACATAATTGTGAATCTTTGAACTTTTGATAAAACATACCCGACGCCAAAATAAATTCATTTTAAAAATATCTGTTAATACGTCATGGCCGATATTTTAGTGATCTCTCTCAGCCTGTAAGGGGGGGGGGGTGGTATTTCTGTACTTATGTATATGTTGGTGTGTGTGCGCGCGCGCGCACTTTCAGTTGGCAGCACTGCCACCATGTTTGTTCATGTTGCTGCAAAAGTGCAGAGATTGGAGAAGAAAGGATTGGGAGAAGACACTATGGTACAGCGGTCATATAACTCACCAATCTCACCTCGGTTTGTACGCGATATATATATATATATATATATATATATATATATATATAGACACACACACATTCTTCTGACACCAAGGCAGCAGCCCGGGTTCGAATATTACTATAGATTCGTAAGTTGGAAAAGTTGCGGACGTTGTCACAATCCATCGCTCCTCCAATTCAGGATTTTCGATGTGTCATCATTGGTAATCACGGGCATTAGAAGTGAAGCTTCACGCATAGGAGGAAAAGGAAATCTGCAAATATACAATAACATACTAAAAAAACACACTGACATTTCGAAATGTCTATACAAAATTTTCACCATTATAATTCAGTGTAACTGATCGTATAAAGGAATAACTCTTGACATGACGTTTCACTAACAATTTCCCGAGAGCTTGCCTCTCTACATCATCGAGTGCTCCACTCCTGATAGTTGCACTTTTCGTTATGCCCTGATGAGACCTCGCCTCGTCTTACCCTGCCGCCTGTAAGCAAAACATAACCTCAACAACCAATGTGCCTGCCAACGTAAGTGCGCCTGTTGTGTTCGCTTCGTGCCGGCCGGGTTACGTGTGGCCTTGGCGAAATGCAAGCAAGCTGTTCAAGCTTCGAACTATACCAGGGGTCGGCAGACTTTCGACTGAGATGAGCCAAATGCTGATTCTCCTAGTCTTGCAGAGCCGCAACATGTCTTTTCTCTGTATCTACATGGGATTATAAGACGATAAAAAAAGATAAAATAGAAGTATATTATTCACAAATTCAACATAAAGTCTTAAAACTAAAGGCTACTTATGGGGGGAAAACACATAAACGTAAAAAAAATCTTATAGTAATGAGTAAGCTATACTGATAAAAGAATAAAATCTAAATTATTTTAATTAATTATTAAAATAATATCATAACTTGAACTTCGTAAAATTTATTAGTTAGTAGGTGGAACGGTGAACCGGCATCGCTTTCGAAACCTTAGTTATGTCTGCCAAGTAACGACTAATTTTCAATTTTAGGCATGATTGTAAGTTGTCGTGCGTTAATTTACTTCTTAATTAATTTTTTTATTTGAATCATTGACGAGAGTGTTTGTTCACACGATAGGTAGAACCAAAGACTACAAAGCTATTGTTATGCTATTCGGGAGGGGAAGAGATGCCGTCAGGCGGGCGGCGCGGCGGTTGGAATGCAGTGGGAAGGGATGAATATGTGAGCGGGTGAAGAAGTGACAGGGGATGAATGTGTGAGGGAGTGAAGAAGTGACAGGGAGAGGGGAGGGGTGAATAGGGGGAGATGAAGAGGGAGGGGTAGGGTGAGAGGGAAAAGGGAGAGGAGTGCATAGAGGAGGGGGAGGAGGTAAAGAGGGGGAGGGTGAAGAGGCGGAGGGTTTATGAGGGGGTTGTGGAGAAAAGAGGGGGAGGGGGTGAATAGGTGGAGGGGATGAAGAGTGGGAGGGGATGAAGAGGGGGCGGGGAAGAGAGGAGGAGGTAAAGAGGGTGAGGGTTGAAGAGGGGAGGGGTGAAGAAAAGGGGGGTGAATATAGGAGGGTAAGGGGAGGGCGCGAGTTCGGGGATGGGGCGGATCTATGGTATGGTGTTTCAATGACAGAAGGTGGCAATTTCTCTAACTGACCGACTGCCTTTTGCTGGCAACAGGTCGACCTAAAGCTATGTCACCATTCTGGAGTCTGGCTCGATGCCCTGCTCGCGACCGCAGCTCACACAGCGTAGTACTGCAGCTAGGACTTTTCAATGACAGATGGTGGCAATTTCTCTAACTGACCGACAGCCTTTTACTGGCGACAGGTCGACCTGAAGCTCTGTCACCATTCTGGAGTCTATTCCGACGCCACAGTTCGCGACCGCCCCACTTACACGATCATATTACACAGCCACAATGAGTGCTAACTGGCAGCACGACGGGAAACGGCATAAGCCGCCCCCAAAAAGACCAGACCTGACCAAACCAATGCGGACTAAAAGTCCAAGTGCCCCACCCCTAGCATAATAGAACTTCTACCACGCCCCACTCTTCTTCCAGGACCATCCTTCTATTCCTGTAATCCACCTGCTTGTAATAATGCATGACCTTTGCATCCCGCATGTATGTGCCCAGGGTTTTCCCTCTGTCTATGGAGGTTTTACCTGGGCCCAACTTATCTAGTTTTAGTCTAGAATTAAGAGTTAGGGGAGTTAGTCATGGCGAAAACGTCTAAAACGTCTGCCATGGCTGGCCAATCCCCTCCTAGCACATGATCTGCTCAGCATGGTAAAAAAAAACGCATGTTTAGAGCGTATAGGTAGGGACACCTGTATTTCGCGAATACATTTCGTGTTAAGGTGTGTCACAAAACACTGTAGCTTTTTCTTAGAGTAATGGCGAATCGTGTGCGTGCAGCAGTACGGTATCCACATTCCCATTGGCCCCGTCAAGTGCGGGAAAACACATCTCGCCGACCACAGCCAATAACTACAAGAAAAAAAACTACGGTATTTTGCGATGTACCTAGACACGAAATGTATTCGCGAAATACAGGTGTCCCTACGTATAGGGCTTGCCCTGAGACGCACTTAGAGTCTTCCCTACCTAGACCCCTCCCTTACACACATAGTTTTAACTTGGGTTAGGAAAAAAACTGTTTAAGAGGGGGTTGTGGTGAAGAGGGGGAGGGGATGAAGAGGGGGTGGGAAAGAGTGGAGGAGGTAAAGATAGAAAGGGGTGAAGAGGGGAGGGGTGAAGAAAAGGGGAGTGAATAGAGGAGGGTAAGGGGAGGGGTCGTGTTAGGGGATGGGGCGGAGTTATGGTAGGGTGCGAACGCGCAGGTTGGGGACATGCGTGGAGATTGTGCCATTTGAGTTTGTTTCGTGCTGTGACTGCGCAGTGAGTTGTAGGAGCCGCAGTCTGCCAACCCCTGAAATTTACTGATAATGCAAGCACACGGCAATGCGTCGCGAGAAATTTACACCCAATGTGGTCGAGAAAGTGGGACGAGTGTTCCATGGGGTCGCTTCCGGTGACTCAGTCAGTGCAAATGTTTGAGACGCTTTGCAGAACGTGCATACAGTAGTACACTCTATTCTAGATAACTCGTCACTTTGTTTGAATGGTGCTTCAGCCAACATTCCGGTGATTAATGTGATGTGATTAATAAAACAAACACGATTTGTACAGCGCCAGTATCTGCTTAGGGTTACCAGACGACCTCATTTACCTAGATGCATCCACTTTTAACTGCCAGCGCTGATTTTCTAAGAAACTAGGAAATGGCCCTTTTTTATGGCCCTTTTAAATGCCCAGGAAGATTTTCAGAGGAAATATCAAATGTGTTCTGGTTATATCCTTGTTAATTGCTTGTGCCGCTTTTCTAAGTAACTAGGAAATTTCCTTTGTATATAATCCTTTTTAAATGCAAGTTTCTAGGGCGTACACGGGCGGGAGGTGTGAGGGTATATAACCCCCCCCCCCTTTTTTTTTCACGAAATCCTAAAAAAAAATCTAGCATTCCCACCAACAAAAGGAAATAATTTAGAATTTGAAAGCAAACGAGCAAAGTTGTTCTGCTCCCCCCTCCCAAGACCGAAATGAATTCTGTATACTCTCCTGGACCGGGGTGGATATTCTAAGAAAAAATATGAAATTTTCTCCTTTAATTACCCTTTTAACTGCCAGGGCAGTTTTATAAGACACTAGGAAATGTCCTAATTTTATAGCCCGAGTGACTTTTTCTAAGAAACTATGAAATGTTTTTTTTTTCAAAAAGAAGAGAGAATAAAAAATAACTGTTATTGTATTTTTTTAACTCTTTTGTGAGATAATGCCATTCTTTTGCCCTTTTTAATACTTCCCTACTTGGAGAAACAAATATTCATTGACCCCGAGTCAGATGACTGAATATTTCGCATTCGTACACCTTAGGATTTTTGTTTTTGTTTCCGTTGTTATAAACGTAAACGTTTGGTTAGGTTCGGTCAGCTACATAAATAATACGTACCTATATTCGTTATTGAAGTATTAAAATTCTCGCAAAATATTCGTTGATTTTAATCCTACTTTCCAGTACTGCACTGTGCACATTTAGCTATTTATAGGCCTAGAATATTTTAGCTGAATAATAAATGTAACAAAACACTGTCAAACAATGTTTTTAATGTGTCTCATTTTTCCTATCATTTATTTGTACATGCCCTCTTTTTGTGTTACTCAACTAGGAACCCTAAACTTGCTCTTAATTTTTCATCATTATATATTTTGTTAGTTTAATAAGAAATTTTAGTTGTCTAAGTCTGAATGTTAGCTGAAACATATGTCAAAAAGAGGCATATATTATTGTCCAGAGTTTAATGTGCGGCAGGGTAGATATAGATAGTAAGTTTTTTAGTAACACGGAATAGCAGCGTTTAACGTCAAGGCAACAACAGTCACAAGAGATGGCTGAAGAGGGGGAAAAAAACAGTTAAATGAAGCAGCGACGAAATGCACTTGGTTCGGGAAACGTTGAGTACCCCGAGAATTCCCCGGAAACATCCACCATGTTTCCTAAATGAGAAAAGTCCAAGGATTGTAGCTGTAAGTTGGCGTATATTATTTGTTTATCACAACTTGCGAAATCTATGGGAATAATTACCTGAATTTTTATTCACTGGCATAGCATTTAAGAAAGTTGTATCAAATAGTTCTTATACTATTTTGATAAAATAATTATACTATTTTTTTTTTTTTTACATTTGGCAGAAATTTTGAAATGGCTTTTGTGTTACGCATCCAGTTTTCTCTGTGTTGTGAATAAATCTCAGAGAGGGGGAGAATGAATGTAAATTAAGAAGTCGTAATTTGACGGAGATCTTCATGAGAGTGATACTATGATCTTTTTTTTTTTTAACCCCTGACGCTGAATTAGGGGTTTTATAAGTTTGAAACTTCCAACCCCTCGACAACTCACAACAGATGTATCTTGTTTCAGCTCATTGAATTGGTCTCGATGTATACACGGTATTTTTTTTTGTAAATAGAACAGATATTTGTAATTTTTTTTATTTACATGAAAATAAATGTATCACTACAAAATAGTGTTCGGATTCTTAATTGGATATTAATGCTTTGTGTTGTCCCAGTACCTTCAATAGTTAGTTATTTGTAAAGTTTCCAGTATTAACTGTGCATATGAAAAAGCACGGTAAAACAAAATCAAATCGTTGAATTTTCGATTAGCTTTTCCATGGTTTAAAAAATATATATATCCTTGAATTAAACATCAATTAAAATATAAATTTTTGCGCCAGTACTCAGCACTCAGTACTATCTGGAAAAACCTATTTCACACATGCAAAAATAACCATAGCCATGAGTTGTACAAAGTTACAATATCTGTGTTATAGCAAACTATTTCTTGGAAATTGGTTTCCAAAGGAATCTTTTTTAAAAGTGCAGAGAGTTGTTTTCTGTGAAGTTGGCTCACAGATGGCCTGGTAATGGGGCAGGCAGTGGTCATAGGAACTAAGCTTCATATAATACTAAGTAATAATATAATAAAAACGAAATAAATTATTTTTATTATTCAATGTAAAATGAAATAATGAAGAATTATTACCGTTTGCAGATTTATTGTTAAAATAAAATACTTAAGAGGAAATTTTTATAGGTTGGAATTTTTTTAATATTTAAAAGTATAACTCTATTCTATTATAATGTTAAGCTAAATACATATAAGAAATAACTACCGTAAATTCTTCAGAGTAAATTAACCTGATTACATGCTCGGGATTAGCTTTTTGAACTGACACATACTTAACGATTTTGTATTGTTATTTTGTTACCTACTTATTCTGTTTTAAATTCGCTAATTTTAACTCCGTGTTTTGTTTACTTAGTGACCCCCAAAGTCTTTACGGGATCAAAAAAATATTTTTAATTAATAAAAATATATTACTTTTTATGAGTTCTTTTTCTTGTATGTGGGTTATTTAATTTTCTCAAACGAGCGTTCAAACCGTGCATCATTAACAATTGACACGAATGCGGGATCGTGTGAGTTGGAAAATGTTTAGAGAACACGTATCAGACAGACAGGAAGCACGTGTATCTGCTTCCGGCTGCGCTCCGCGGGACCGGACGTCCACTCGCGCGCCACTTCCGGTTCGCAGAGCGCGCTGCTGCGGCGGGCGAGCTAACCAGGGCCAGGGGGGCGTGGCTTCTTCGCAGAAAACACTAGAGGTGTAAAAGTAACGGAAAAAAGCGTACCCGTATGTATTCGTTACTATAACAATTAGTACTCGTTACTATCGTATCGTTACGTTACTCCTGATACCGCATAACATGCTATTTTATGTTACAGCAACGAATCGAGTCGTATTGCGTACGCGTACCGTTTGACGTCGCGTAAATAATAATAAATAGAATATAAACAATTAACAATATTTGATAATTAACAGTTTTTGTTAACCAAGAAACAATATACAAAATTGTATAAATGGCCCAACTAGAATAACAGAAAATACTGTATCACAAATTGACTACATGCTGACAAATCTAGAGATGTATGATGCCAAAAATATAAATCTAGGATTGTCTGATCATATGGCACAAACTATCACATTACATTTTAAAATGGAAATTCGTAAAACAAACATTAGCTATAGACTCTTTAGTGATGAAAATATTTCTCAAATGAACAGTCTCTTATTGAAGGAAAATTGGGAAGATATATATCTCACAAATGACACAAATAAAATATTTAATTCTTTCTTAAACATCTATTGTAGAAACTTTGAAGCAGCTTTCCCTTTGAACCATAAAACACTAAAAAACCCGTATAATTTAAAAAAAGATAAAAATTGGATAACTAAAGGTATTAAAATATCTTGTGCAAAAATTAAAGAACTACACCGAATTTATAAAAAAGGGAACACTACTAAAGATTTTGAATTTTTTTATAAAAATTACAAAATTATATACAAAAAAGTATTGAAACGTGCCAAACAAAACTACAACAATCATAAAATAGAAACTAGTAACAATAAATGTAAAACAATGTGGAAAATTATCGGAAATGCAAATGGGAAAATAATAAAACAACGAACAGACAAAATCTCTTTAAACATAGAAGGAAAAAATGTACATGACTACCAAGCTGCGAATTTCATAAATAATTACTTCATAAACATCTGTAATAATGAGACACCATTAGATACAAAGCTAAATAAAACTTCTACTTTGCAAACGTGCGAACTTCCTCATACCTCCAGTTCACTATTTTTAGCACCGGTTACAAAAATGGAACTCATAAAAGTACTCAAGAGCATAAAAAACAAGCATACACAGGACATATATGGTATATCAAGTTTTATAATGAAAAAATGTTTTGACCCTATAGCACAACATTTTCTTTACTTAATAAATACAGTAATAGCATCTGGAATATTTCCAGACAACATGAAAACAACTAAAGTAATCCCCCTACATAAAAAGGGTGACAAAACAAAAATAGAAAATTATAGGCCAATAAGCATATTACCCTCATTTTCAAAAATAATAGAAAAAATTATTTCAAATAGAATTATACCGTTTTTAAACAAACATAATTTATTATGTGAAGAACAATTTGGATTCCAAAAAAATAAATCCACTACTACAGCGACTTACCACCTTCTTAAACACATCCTAGAGTATCTGGATAAAGGTAGTGAAGTATTTGGCATTTTTTGTGATTTATCAAAAGCATTTGATTCTGTACATCATGGAAATTTAATAAGAAAAATGGAAAATTATGGTATAAGAGGTATTGCCATTAAACTACTCTCATCATACTTAAAAAATCGAAAGCAAAGGGTTCACCTAAAAGAAGATACTATGGAAGTAACATCATATTGGGATACAATTAAAACTGGAGTTCCACAAGGAAGTATACTTGGGCCGCTACTCTTTCTTCTGTACATAAATGACCTTCCTTCTCAAAAAATAAATGGAAAGATGATACTCTTTGCTGATGATACAAATATTGTTATAACAGCCCCGAATAACACCGAATTAAATGCGTTAGCCGTAAACACTCTAGATAACATGGAATCTTGGTTTAAAGAAAACAGACTAAAACTAAATCTGAATAAAACAAACTTCCTACACTTCAAGAGAAACACAGTGTTCAATCCCACACACACTTCTTACACTTATAACGGTCAACTAATAGAGGGAAAAAATTCAACAAAATTTTTAGGTTTTGAAATAGACACCCACCTAAACTGGCACTCGCATATACACAACACTGTTAAAAGACTAACCCGTGCTTGTTATGGTCTTAGGGTGATTCGAATGTTATTGTCTAAAGACTATGTAAGATCTGCATATTTTGCAAATTTTCATTCCATTATGAGTTACGGCATGGAACTTTGGGGACACACAGCAGAAGGAAACAGAATATTTAAGCTTCAGAAAAAAGCAATTCGACTAATTTCATTTTCGAAACCATCATCATCCTGTAGACACCTATTTCAAGATCTCAAAATTATACCTTTTTACTGTCAATATTTTATCCAGCTAATGATTTTAATGAAAGATAACATACATCTACACAAAACAAATAGTGACATACACCCGTATCAAACAAGAACTACACTCAACCTCAGAATACCATCTCACTCCACCAGCCAATATGCCAAAAACTGTAATTATGTGGGAATCTGCTTATATAATAGTCTACCTCGGCATGTTAAAAATATTAATAATAAAAAATTGTTTGCAATAGAGTTAAAAAAAATAGCTGAAAAACAGTTTTTTTACTCTTTCAAAGATGTAGAAGACTTTATAAAAATAAAAAATAATAGCAAAGATTTTATAGGGTAAATTCAATCCCACTTGTAACTTATGTTAACTTATAAGTAAAATGTAATTGTATATTATTATTATTTTTTTTAATGTGAAATTGTATATTTTTGTGTTTTTGTTTTTTGTGAAATTATATATTTTGTGCTTTTGTTTTTTGTGAAATTGTATATTTTGTTTTTTTTGTGAAACTTTATATGTATATATATATATATTTTTCCTATATGTACTTGACATGTATCATACCCCAGAAATGGGGTCAAAGGATATGAAAATAAATAAATAAATAAATAAAATAAAATAAATAAACAATTAAATCTCATTAGAGCGGCTTTTTAATATTATCTCTTTCAAGATAAGAACAAAAAAACGTGAAAATACGCGGTAATAAAAAACAAAACATACATATTTCTAATTTGTAAAAAATACTTTCTTACGTTGTTTCTGTTCCAATCTCAAACTTCGTCTACACACACAATTCCTTTAATATACAGTAAAAAACTTGGACGACGAATTTCCAAATTTTACTTTACTTAATAAACAAACATCGTTCTTTGTAACGTAAATTCATCGAATATACGCGCGCATGCGTAAAACATACGAAAAATGCGAGTAACGAGATGCATTCGTGTGTAACGTTTCGTTACTCGTTACTAGATGGCGCACCCGTTACTCAGTACCGAATACATACTGTTTGCTACAGCTCTAGAAAACACAAGCACGAGGAGGAACAGCACGTCCGTGAACTGTGTACAAGTAAACGCGAGAGGGGAAAAAAACGACATTCCTTAAGGGCGAACAACCCTAAATTAATTTGCTTCTGACGTTCCTTGTTTTTATAGCATGATCTCATAACATAACCACATTTAACTGTTTATAAAAGGCTTTTTCTACTTTAAAAAATCATTATTTAATGTGATTTTTAAGAATTTAAAGGCAAATTTTTATATCATAAGTAAAAGCATTAATTAATTTTTAAAGCGGGTATATTATAAAATCTCGACAATTTCGTACCACAATATGATTGATAAACATAAGAAGATCTCTGGTCCCGCCAAAATGGCATCCTAATCTTCTTTCATAGGCTGTTGTGCTGCTATGCGTCCCTAACAGAAATTATATATATATATAATTTTTTATACACATATATACACACACACACATATATATCTAAATTTCTCTCCAATGCACTCGACCATCCTATGCGCTTTTGTGAATCAGTAGGTTTGAAAACATGACGGTCAAATCTTGTGCGCACGACCTACTGTTATTGTAAAAAACTTTTATTCAACTGTGCACCCAGTTGTACAAATAAAGGAACGTCGCCACTTTGTTAAGCCCCGTTCTACAATGACATGGAAGCAGAGGCGGATCTCACGGAACAGAGTTTCTACAATGGCACGCAGAAGGAGACTGACCCTTACGGATTAGCTCGGCAATGTACAGGTCTTCAGTTTACGTTGCTCCGTGCGACCAGTAGAAGCCGAGTATTTGGCTGCGGTGGTAGCCATGTTTGTTTATGATCTAAATACGTTAAAAATTGTTTCAAGTACAAGAATATATGGGGCTCTATATTATTACTTTGTCGTTTATTGACGTGACAACGTCTAATAAATCGATGAACACCGACTGCATGCACGAAACAGGATGACTCATTGTCCCGTTACGCTCATTGTACGTTTGCGCCGCATCTATCTCTCTTCCACTCGATTGGAACAACCATCCATTTGACATTTTCGAGGCACATTTAACTTGAAACACTCCCATTCGTTTCCTACTTTTCCTATCATCGTCCTATCCTTAACAGAATAACACAGATTGGAAGAAGTTAAATAGCAAACATGTATAAAAGTTATAGTTAAAATAATCTCTTCGTTAAAGTAAACAAACATATTTGAATTAATGAGTGCAAATAATAGTAAATTTATTTATATATTAAATTGTAGATTTCATTTCACTCCTTCTTTGTATCCATACAAAATAGTGATAATTCAATAAAAATGATTCATTTTTATTCATAAAACTATGCAATCATTTCATCAATGTTTTGTTATGACGTTGTCACGTTAAACTATCGTCCGTAAACCGACTTTACAGACAACCAATTTGTTTTATTGTATACGTAAATTCTGCCCATGCTATGATAATGAAGTAAAATATAAGTTTTTTTTATTAAATTAATATTTCGTAACCTTGAAATGCAATCTCATTGGTTGCCATTTTAACCGTTTCCGTGCATTGTGTTTCCGTGCATTGTGGTAGCAACAGAGACGCGATAGTAAAAATGTTCCGGGAAATCCGTCTAAGTTTACGTGATCCGTCTCCGTTTCTGTGTCATTGTAGAACGGGCCTTACAATTAAAGGAACATTGCCATTTTGTAGGTTATGCTTGACAGAATCACTCTTTAGCAATCTAAAATAATTGTACAATTTATAACAATATTATAATATTTTATCTTTGAAAGATTTGTGCAATGGGAGTGCATGACTTGATGTAGGCTTTTGGACATACGCCATTGCTTAGCACATGTATGTCTGCAGAAGAAAACTATTGTGTTTGTTTCGTCTTTTCGTTTTACTGTGTTTTTTGTCTCGTTTCAACTGTTGTGTTGAATTTTTTTTTTGGTTCGGAATTTTTGTGTTTCATCATTTGTGGGGATTTTTTCGTTCTGTTAGTCCATTTTTCTTTGTTTTTTCCTTGTTTGTTAACCATATTCCTGTTGTGGAATATTGTGTGGCGTTAAATCCTGACAACAGCAATTTTTGCTTAATTTTGTGTTTTTTGTCATTTGTGTTTTTTTGTAATTTTCTTCTGCAGACATACATGTGCTAAGCAATGGCGTATGTCCAAAAGCCTACATCAAGTCATTATAATATTTGATGGGAAAAAAATGAGCGTGTCTTTCAAAACTCGCCAGTGATAATGTAAACATCTAACATATGTAACGAGGAAACTAATGTATTCTCATGTACCAAATAAACTTATAATACGAAACTCGGACGCGAAAGTTAAAGAAGATTTCTTAAAATAATGCCCAGCGTGATAAATACACGAAAATTATTCATTTTAGGGAGAGTAAAAAAAAAAAAAAAGGTAAATAATTTTCACAGTTTTAAAACTTAACTATAATTCTGTTAAGCACGATGGTAATAATCTAACCGAACCCAATCCAACTCGATTTAGGTTAGGCTATATGTATATATATATATATATATTAATTACCTACAATTTTTCTTAAAGTTGGTGCATTTGATGCACTTCGGGTAGTTTCGGAACAGTTGTGATGCAGTTCGTGCGCAGGTGTAGGCAAAGTAGCTTAAAATAACAAATAGTAAAGTTAAAATACTCGTAATTTTTTTTTTCTTATACAATGTTACGTTATACATACGTTTATAAGACTACGGTATTTCATGATGTCATGGTGACCGAGCGAGTTAAAGGTGTATGCTTAAGTCTGGACTAGAATCAAAGTTGAGCACCATAGAGCGTGGTTGGTACTTTTATGAGAATGAATCCAAGCAGGTCCGCCATCTTCTCGAGGTTTCTGAGACTTCCGCGGTGACGCAGCACACCGTGGTTACGCATTTCCGCCTCGTACTCACGAAATTACTCCAAACCGAATGCCTTACACCGAGACGGGTAGTTCGGGTAGTACAATAACGCCGAATGCCAAATTGACCGTAACGCCGACAGCTAGAAAACTGCTGTGTACCACAACGCCGAAATACAGTAACGCCGAAAAATGTTGCTGCGATTTTGGGGGGGGGGGGGGAGGAGGTCACAGGAGCAAAATGAAAAACAACTGAATGAATTTGTGTGTTAACCTTACCTAACCTAACCTTTGTATAGCAGCCCTGCGTTGTGGTACACAGCAGTTTTCTAGCTGTCGGCGTTGTAGTCAATTTGGCATTCGGTGTTATTGTACGTTCGGCGTTGTGGTGCGTCCCCCGGTACCGGTAGTTCTCTCAGCCACAGCGGCAGTCCGTGGCGTGTTCCTGCTCGTGTGGAGCGCAGAGGAGGGTCAGATGGGACGTGGAAGGTGTGTATGAAGCGATTGGGGGGGTGGGGGGGGGGGGGTTGTCGACGGGCCGCGTCATGCGGGCGCCCGCGCGACCTTCGCCGCTGACCTGCCGCAACAGGGCGACCGTCGACCGTCGACGACTTCCGCGTATACGGGCAGCCCTCGCCGTCGGAGGTTCTCTCTCTCTCTCTCTCTCTCTCTCCAACCCTACCCTGGACCTTTGAATATATATACTGTATAGAAGTCGCGAGTGGATAGGATTTACTCTACGTTTTTTCAGAAGCGTATGATGAGCAGCTTGGGAACTTCACCGCTGCAGTGCGCTGCCGTAACGCCCTGTATCGTCTTAGTTGTTATTTATACGTTAGAGGGCAGCTCTGTCGCCCGCTGTCATTCCCCGCACCCCGTACCTATCATTCACTGCAGCTCAAGGTCGTTCAACGGGAGGGGGAAGGGGTGTTTGAAGAGTTCGACACTTGTCCGCTAGGGACCACCACAAGTCGATGCCCTAGAGATGGTGGCGATTGCGGCGGTGAATTAACCAACTACCTCAAAACCGTATTAGAAATTTTAACCTGGGCTGGCGACTTCTATACAGTATATATATTCAAAGCCTGGACCAAACTACACTCTGTCCCGAGACAAGCGAGGATTGCATTCTTTCTCGGGCAAGAGCTTTGACACAGCACGTAATAATCCAATCAAGCATCAAATATTCGCGTAACCTCGAACCAAAAGCCAGCATCCCCCCCCCTCCCACACACACACACACACACACACACACACAATCAGTCCAGCTCACGGTTCGGACTACTCAAGTCCGAACTAACCGTTTATGGATTGACTTGAGGCGCTCTGCACACTGGATCAGTTACTATGGAAGAAACTCTGCAAGTTGCACTTTTAATTGGACAAAGGAAAAAAAAAATAATATTGTTTGTCTGTAAAGTCGGTTTACGGACGATAGTTTAACGTGACAACGTCATAACAAAACATTGATGAAATTATTCCATACTTTTATGAATAAAATTGAATCATTTTTATTGAATTATCACTATTTTGTATGAATACAAAGAAGGAGTGAAATGAAATCTACAATTTAATTGATAAATTTACTTTTATTTGCACTCATTAATTCAAATATGTTTATTACTTTAACGAATATATTATTTTAACTATAACTTTTATACATGTTTGCTATTTATCTTCTTCCAATCTGTGTTATTCTGTTAAGGATAGGACGATGATAGGAAAAGTAGGAAACTAATGGGAGTGTTTCAAGTTTAACGTGCCTCGAAAAAGTCAAATCGATGGTTGTTCCAATCGAGTGGAAGAGAGATAGATGCGGGGCGCAAGCGTACAATGAGCGTAACGGGACACTTTTTCCGTGCGTGCAGCCGGCGTTCATCGATTTATTAAAAGTTGTCACGTCAAAAAAAAAAAAGATTATAAACAAACATGTCTGCCGCTACACTCATCTGATGGACTGACAAGTTTGGACAGGCGGGACGCTGTTCCCACACACGGCAGTTCGGACTCAGTGCTCTCGTGCCCACAGCACATTTGGTGGGAAGTCATCACTGCGTCGATCAGTCCGCCGTCCTTTCTCGCACACGGCAGTTCCGTCTGAAAGGTCCGAACTACCAGTTCGGACTGAACGTGTGAGGGAACCTCTAGATGCGTGCATCCTCAGTCAACCGCCCGAAATATTCACGTCCCTGCAACTTCGGGATTTTACTTCTGAGGAGGACAAACTATTCGCTTTAATATTTATAATCACCTGGACATTAATTCGATATAGTACATGGTAGGGAAGTTTTATTTATTTATTTTTTTATTTCAACCCCTTGCACTAATGGTTTGTATTATCAAAAATTGTTTTGGATCAAAATTATAAAATTTACAAACAATATGAACAGATGATAGTGTACCTAGTAAGGGAGTTACGACTTTTTTTTTTAATATTCCCCTCGTTTTTTCAACCCCTTGCAACAGTTATTCGTCTAATCAAAAATTGTTTCAAACAAAAGTTTTGGATAAAAATTATAAGATTAACACACAATCTGTACGAATTCGATGTTGTGCCTACGAAGGGTGTTAAACCTCTTTGGTCGCATATTGCCTATTAACGAACTCGACCGAGTTTTTCTACTCCTAGAATTGTTATCAGTTTGGAAGTTATTTGTAAAAAAAATTGCGGCAAGGGTTGGAAAAAAAACAATGGTAGAATTTTAAAAAATTCATAATATTCGTATCATGTACACTATCAAATTCGTTCTTATTTATTGTTAAACATTGAATATTATCCATAAATTTTGTCTGAATATTTTTTATACGACCTACCATGATTTTAAGGGGTGGAATAAACAAGGTTTTAATAACAAAAAATGCATTTACTCCTTTAGTAGGCACACTATCAAATCAGTACAAATATTTTGTAAATCTTACTATTTTTATTCAGAAATTTGTCCGAAACATTTTTTTGATAATACAAACCATTGAAAAAACCTGGGGTTGGAACGACAAAATAAATAAAACTTCCCTCCCCGGTACAATATCGAATCCATTCTTATTTTTGTTTAACTGTCTAAATATTGACTAAAACTATTCTTAAAAGAATTTTTTTACCCTACTATTACTGCAAGAGATGGAAATAACAAAGTTTGAAAGTAGAAAATAATTTTTTTTTTAAATATATATACTTACTATCATATCCGTTATAATGTATTATATAAATCCTAAACTTCATCTAAAACTTTGAATTAAAATGTTTTTGGTGAAATGAATTATACCGCAAACACATGGGTTGAAATTTAAAAAATAATAATCAAATCTTTCTTAATATCAATTGAAATTTGAATTTATTTAAAACCATTTTAATATTATCTTAATCCTTAGTGCAAAGAAAAATTTTATACGACACGTTATTAGTGCAAGGGATGAAAAATAATGTTTGAAGGTAAAAAAAATTAAATAATTACCTTAATTGGCATATAATATGAAATTATTTCTAAGCTATTCAATTCTGCGTTGTAAACAATTCAATGCTGGATGAATACGAGTTAAAAATTTTCGTAATATTTTCTCTGCATGGATAATGGTCAAATATTTAATCGATAATTTTTGTAATATTGGAGAACATAAATATGTTATGTACATTAGGTTCTTAAAATATTCCAGAAGTTTATGGAATTTTCCAAAATATCTCCAGAATAAATAGGTACTTCGAAATCCACCTACCTCTATTAGGCTGCGCCAAAAGGGATTTTTTTTTTTTAATATGGCCTCTCCTCAAATCAATGAACAAATGAGCCCTCTATGAGAGAACGAATTAAGCCCAAGGTCGCCAAAGTAAAATCCAAATAGCGCAAGTGAACTGAATGAATACCCGACCGGATATGACATCTTCCGCCCCCCCCCCCCTAAACACACACGTCAGTTCCGCCTGACAGGCCGATCAAAAGGCCCATGTACGCGAGTAGCTTCCGAGAGAGAGAGAGAGAGAGAGAGAGAGAGAGAGAGCCGCGCCGATGTGCCACATGTACACCGTAATTTTTTGACGTGACAACGTCTAATAAATCGGTGAACGCCGGCTGCACGCACGAAAAAGTGTCCCGTTACGATCATTGTACGCTTGCGCCGCATCGATCTGTCTTCCACTCGATTGGAATAACCATCGATTTGACTTTTTCGAGGCACATTAAACTTGAAACACTCCCTTTCGTTTCCTACTTTTCCTATCATCGTCCTATATCCTTAACAGAATAACACAAATTGGAAGAAGTTAAATAGCAAACATGTATAAAAGTTATAGTTAAAATAATCTTTTCGTTAAAGTAATAAACATATTTGAATTAAGGAGTGCAAATAAAAGTGAATTTGTCAATTAAATTGTAGTTTCATCTCACTCCTTCTTTGTATCCATACAAAATAGTGATAATTCAATAAAAATGATTCAATTTTATTCATAAAAGTATGCAATAATTTCATCAATGTTTTGTTATGACGTTTTCACGTTAAACTATCGTCCGTAAACCGATTTTACAGACAACCAATTATTTTTTTTTTGTAAACGTGCCAGAAATGTTAATGTAAAATCACAGATGTACATCTTTACGGAGAACAGCTTTAGCACCGCAAAATAGTGTTCGCGGTCACACTGGGTTCGGTTCCTACCCAGACATTTATGTTGTCCCGATACCTCCAAATAGTTAAAAATATTGGTTAACCATTCTCTGAATTGGTTTTTAGTGTTAACTGTGCATATCAAAAAGCACGGTAAAACAAAATAAAATCAAATTGTTTAATATTCGATTATCTTTCCCATAGTTTAAAAATATATATACTAGAATGAAAAAAAAAAAACAATTAAATTATCAGATTATGCACACATTTTCAAAATACATAAAATCAGTATTATCTCGAAAAACGTATTTCATATATGCAATAATTACCATAGCCATGTGTTGTACAAAATTACAACATCTTTCTTGTAGTATTACAAACTATTTTTTGGCAACTGGTTTCCAAAGGAATCTTTTACAAAATGTACACAACAATTTTTTTCTGTGTACCGACGTTTCCTCTCTGCATTGCACCAGGCATCTTCAGCGTTGGTAAATAAACTGACAGCTAGAAGGTGGCAAAAATATGGAAAACCCGCACGTGCGTGGCACATAGTATTAAATATCCAAAATGGCGTTTGTAAAAAAAAAAAATCAAATTTTGTCGATACGAACAAAGGTTAATCGAGGGTCAATGTCGGAGTTATACTCGTTTGGGGGGAAAAAATAAAATTATCTACGCGTTGAAAACTACAATTAAGAGTTTTATAGTACGCGTCGGTCATAAAACAAAACGGCTCCCATAAACACGTCGCACACGATGCCGTCAGCGTGCAAGTCAACACCGACACGTACAAGTGTTTTGTCACGTGCTGTTGACCTGCTGCGTTCTTATCGTCTCACGTATCATAGTGCTCGTAAATACCACGGTTAAAAAAAAAAAGTGAGCGAATCTTTCATACTCAACACGAGATAGCAGGGCAGCGCGAAACAACAGGAAATTTTTTAACCCTTTCAGTCTATCCGTCCACTGAATTGGACAATGTATATCTCAATAAAACATGGAGTTAAACCATCAATGTGTGGGGTAAGGTGTACCTACAATCTAGAGGACGTCATTCTTTGTTGCTACGAAATAACTAAATTTTATTTACACATAAATTAATTATAATAAATAATTCTACATTAATATTGTAATTATAGGGTAGGATTATTACAAAAAACAAAAAAAAAATAGACAAGTTACAATCAAAAAATTAAAATTAGCAATCGACAAAGTGACTGAAAGGGTTAAACTATTAAAAAAGCCTCCGATAAAACTCCGGCTTTAGATCCTCAGAGAGCATATATTATTGCATTGCGATGCCTTTTTCTTACTTATTTTAAAACTTGGGATCATTTTTTTACGGGTTGCACGCACCACACATGTTACATCGTCTGCGTATGCCGTCGCCACTAACCGGCATGGTGTGTGGCTCGTCATGTAGCTAATTACGGATTTTCAAGATGACAGTTTGCTGTAGAATCTAAGATGGCGGCCGGGACAAAGTTCAAACCTTGCCAATCGTTAGTGATATTTAAGTCGCTTTGCAAACATTGAATAAAATTTAAAAAAAAAAAAATAAGTGTCAGTAATTTATAACTGTTGGATTTGTATGGAAAATTTGTTTAAAAAAACCTGATAAATTTGAATTTTTGTGTAATATGAGGTTGATATTGAAGGTCGTGTAATCCCAGATGGCTGCCTACAATACACACCACGCAACTGCACCAGCCCCATCCATTTATATACTATTAACTTAGTGGAAGAAGAGTCACCAAAGACAATGTAAATGTAAAAATTACAAAACTGAAGACACTAAAGGGTCTGATTTGCTCAGTAGTTATAGAATCTAACAATGAATCCGTCATGATCTTCGCACACATATTAGGTGGATGAACATTTTTACGTGTGTTATGAGCAGCAAATTACAAATAAATGAGATTTTTCTAAGGCAATAAACACATGTTGTCATTAACAAGAGATTTAGTTTTAAATTAACGTCATACTTTAATATATAAAAGCAAGTTATGTAAATATAATGATTTCAAGAGTTTAAATAATTTTTAATTCAGTGTAAGAAATTTTTATAAATGCAAACCTTAAGTTATTTCATGCAATATAATCTACACAGCAAAAATTAAGGAACAGGAATAAAAAATTTCAGTATTCATATTCAAGCAGTTAAACATGACCGTGTGTATGTTTAATTGGACCAAATCTACATATGCGTTCTCACAGACTTCACCTCGGTGTTAACGGTTAATATTAAATAAATCACAACTTTAAATACAGAAGCATTAAGCTACCTAGTCAATCGTTACTAGTCTTCGTGGCGCAATCGTAAAGTGCGTGAATCCGAATAAGATACAAGTCCGTAGTTGAGGGTTCAAATCTCACCATTCTAAAAGTAATTTTTTTTTTGTTGCAGTAACACCCGCTTATAAGTCCAAAACGTCGAAAAAATTTAAAAGACATATTCCTGAAAACAGTATTAAAAATGCTTAATTTATATTAGCCTAAAAATCATACGACTCGTTTGCATTTTTAACTCTAAATCAACAATTTTATTACTGTGGCCTATCTCGAACTAGGTACCTACGTGTTGAAGCCTAATCATCATTGTCCAAAGTTTAAGTAATACAAATTCCTTTGCAATCTTTTCTTAAAACACTATAATACATTTCCTAACGCACGAAGGAAATAATTTCGTTTAGACGAAAATAGACCATATAAATATATATATATATATATATATTTTTTAGTCTACGACAGTTTATTTATTTTACAAGTGTAGTAAATATTGGGGGGGGGGGGGGAAGGAAGTTATATTCCTTTATAATAAACGGCTGATATATTTTTTGTATTTTCAATCAAATACTAGGTCTGCAACTGCGTAGGCTGTTTTTTTTTTTCTGTTCGCAATTAACGTATCGTGCGATAGTGTGTCCGTGTAGTAACGAATAATTTCTTCTCTTCTGCTATGCCGACTTTTATATCAATAATTACACCAGAAGGTAGCAAAAATTAGGCATCGTGTAAGGTGGGCTTCATTAACGGAGGTCTGTTTGATGATAGACAATGAAAGGCACGCAAGGAAAAAAATAAATGTATGTTTTATCCCGATGTATTATTCATACTCATATATGTTAGAAACCATAACATATTTGCACTAATTTAAACGTATATCCAAAATAAATAAAAAGATTATATTGGTTTCTTGCGTGCAATAATATAATTGAATGACTCATTTTTGTGGATAACGTGTTTAGAAATATAATTCAACTAAGTAGTAAAATTAGTCTGATAATAATTAAATTTTCAGATAACCATAATCCTAAGTGAAACACGGGTGTATGTAAAACCTTTAAATGAAACGTTCATTTACACTGGTACATTTTCACACCAGTGTTGAATTTTTATAATATCAAACAATATTTGGTGTAAACATACACAATTCTTAGTTAAATTTTCTCATGGAATGTTTAGTGATAGCACACAAGCATAAAAATAAGTAAATTTACAATTGCTAATATTTTTTTAAAATGCATACTGTGTAAAAGAAATACTCACTGTTGGTACATTATTATCACAACATAACAACGCAAATAAAGCACCACAACTCTGTATCTATAACTAAAGGCCTGAGGTGCTCTCTTCTTTCATTTTCATAATGACTATTCTAAAATCAGTGATAGAAATTTTAAGAACAAGTGATATCATACAACCCCTAGGCGATAGGGGTGTCCAATGGGGCCCGGGCCCCTCACTGGGGGGGGGGGGGGGGGGGCCTGACTGCATTTGCAAAAGCGTGACTGTGAAACGTGTTTGATGTCAAAACTATGTCTTAAGGAAAACTTTCTGTATATTTTTTAATTTTTCTTCTTATCGCGTGCATGTAGGCGAACATATGGGCAGTGTACAGCATCCAGCTATGACATGTCGGTTAACCACACTTGCAAAATACTCAAGCCCCCCGGCAAATGAAAATTTCTCCCGGGGGCCTCACTTGCGAATTATACAGAGTTGCGCCCCTGAAGCACTCATTACTAATTTTAAGTTCCTTATCGTTATTAAGGTTAAGTACATATATTCATTTTAGGGGGATAGAAAATCTATTACAAATCATATCGTTATTGCTTGAAAAAAAATTCAGACAAATTATATCAAGCACCCCGCGTTTGTAGTTATACATTATACGGCTGCTAGTAAAATAAAATAAAAATATAAAAAATTTAGTTCATTCTACGATAAAGGTTTTTTTTTTAAGTGAAAATTTCTTTAGCCGCGGTGAGCGATTTTTGGTAGGGGCAAAACTTATGGGTTTGCGTCACCGACATGCTGTAGTAGCAGTAAGTGAAGTTAAATTGTCCGCGTTGAGCTATTTTCTTATGTTTATACATTTAAGTAGTGAATGTTGATTATTTGTGGATTTAAGTCATAGTTTTTTTTTTCAAGAATAAAACTTTATTTCTTCTAATTTTAAAGTTAATAATGGTAGGGACAAAAATTATCGGTTCGCGTCACCGATAATATAATACCAAAATCATTTTCTTACGTACATTTAACATCGAAATGATGTAATATTACACATTTAAAAACGAAGTTTTAAGTTTTCACTTCTGTCGACAGTTCCCATGACTGCATTTAAGTTTTTTAAAACTATAAGTTTATTTTACTTTATATTAGTGTTATTTTTATAGGACCGAGAGTTTAAAACTAACCGAAGAATCGTTAATTTACACTACTGTTGAATTTTTTAATGAACCTATATTTGGTATTAAATTTCAAGAATAAGTACTAATTTTTCACAAGCAATGTGTAAAAATACACAAATACAAATATTTGTAATTATACACTAACAACGAATGTGCAAATGTTTGTTTTACATTAAACGTATGTATTATGTTCGTGTAATTCATTTAAATATTATTTATTATTTTCATAAATTTCTTTCAAAATGCAACTTCAAACTAATTTCAATTATGCTGAGTTGGTTGCTATATAATATTGTCTGTATATTATACAAACCACAAGCCACGTGAAAAGTTATATTTATGAAAATAACGTACGTAATGATGGGTTAAAACTTTAATTTTCTTATGGCTGTGTTTATATTCACATCGAACCTATTTTATAGACGTCAGGCCTACTGAGAAAACACACCTACATAGCTGTGGACTTCGGCCTACTTAGAGCAGATGACAAGATATCGGTATTTTTAGTATTAATTCAACGTCCAAAAAAGAAATATTGTTAGATTGACAAAATATTAATACTAAAAAAATACGGAAAAAAATGTATTTTTGCAAAACTCCTCGACCCCGGAGAAACCTCCCAGCATGGCTTCCCCATGGGGAACACTAGATAACGTGCCCCCCACGTGGAAGCCATCTTGGGAGATTTTTTGTGTCCACCCAACCTTTTTGGTAGCCTGACTTGATGCAAGGAATTTTATTGATACCAGAAAAATTCCGCCTTGGAGGAGCCGGGGCGCGAACCCGGGTCCTTCAAGTCACAAGGCAGGCGCTCTACCACAGAGCCAGAGGGTAGAGCGGTCGAATACAGTCTTCTTAACACTGACCACTGACACGATGTCACTGGCAGGTTGTTTGTGTCGTTTACACATGCTTAAATATGACAGTTGAGTTTGGAAGGAATTATGGACGTACGTTTTTTTTTAAACCTAGAATAACAAATAAAACATGTAAATATCGACACAAAAGGCCAAGTTAAGCTGTTAAAAATATCCCTTTTATCACATCCTACAGACGTACGTTGATTTATAAGAACTGGTTTCTTATAAATAAGTTACGGAAACTTCTATTAACTACAGGAATAATTTAAAAACTAAATACAACCCATTTGTTATCTTATATTCCAAATGACAGATAAACCATTTTCTCATATTGAATACAGCGAAAATGTTACGAATAGCTTAGAACGAAATTTGACCTTCAAACACAATTTTCATCGCTTGTTGTTTAAAAATTTGCTTTAGGCAAAGTTATTAAGATGGTTAAAATAAATCCGATCGAATTATATATTAAGGAAGCATTGCATTTTTTATTTCAATTCCTGTTTTTACGGTTAAAGAGGTTCCATTAAAAAACTATTTCAGGCAATGCTTAGATTTATTAAAAATTTCAAAGATTATTACAACTAAGTAACCGATTTCATTGTTTTATTACGAAAATAAAACTACTTTATTTACTTATTTTTAATATCCCCGATTGTGGCAAGGATATAAGCGGAGTCTTACTACGTTTGCCTACAAGAATGAAAATCTAGGGACTGAAAAGTAATATAAAAATAATCTAACATATTAAAATGAAAAATAGTGATGTGTAAAAAACGAACTTCGGTAACGAGAAAATTAATGTGTTCCCATTTTACAAATAAACTTATAATGCGAAAATCTGACACGAAATTAAACGTAGAATTCTTTTAAATAATGCTGAGCGTAATAGATACCTAAACGTAAATTGTGTTTTCAGCTATATTAATTAACGCAAATCACACGTAGTTCCGCACCTGCCGCTAGAATTCGCTACCGGATCAGCTACGCTGACTATAGAATCATCCGAATTGCAGAACGAAAGGTAAACAAATAAACGGCTCCAATAACATCGAAGTAAAAACCTTTTAAAAAAAAAATACTAACCGCCGGCCTTGAGCCTGAAATTCAACAAGTAAATGTATTAAAATACTGCACATGTGGTAAAAACTCTCTAAACTTTTAATATTATAAAGTTACCGCTCACATTAGATGACTATAAATTAAAACAAAGAAGTAATGGATGGTTACACATTTATAAAGTTTCAATTTTCAATACACGTGTGAATTCAAGGAAATTAATTTTCTAATAAACGAAAATAAAGGATATAGGCTTACATAGTGTGGGATATATTTTTAATAATATTATAGCGATAAAAAACACAGTTCGTTTAATCCAGTAATCTGTAATTTAAAAAAAATTAAAAAAAAATGTATATCCATTAACGAGGTTTGAACCATGTCATAAAATACCCCATGTGCTTAATCAACCGTGTGTTTTATTTGATTTATTTTTTTATGAACATCTGTGATAAAGTCATAAATACTTTATATAAATAAGTTTAAAGATTTATAGTGGTAATATAACCAAGAAAAACATAGTAAATTGAAAACATTAAAATTTCGTATGCCCCACCGAGATTAGAACTCAGATCGCTGGATTCAGAGCCCTGGGAGCAAAACATTTTTTTTTTACAATCGTTAAATTCGATTTATTTACTGAGTATTAATAATTTTATAAGTACTCTATTTTAATAGTTACGTACTTCAATAAACATATTTGTATAATTTTATTCATATGATAAAATAGTCATATTAAAATTACCGTGTTCGAAAAAAAAAATTTTTTTTTTTTCATTTCTTATGCACAAAATAGAATAAAAACCGTGTTTACAACCAGGATTTTGCGGCAAAAAGTCATACGCAAAAACCCACAAAATATTTCACTTCCGGTACCGGGAATCTAACCCGAGCCTCCTGGGTTAGAGCCTGATTTGCTAGCCATTTTTCTTATATTATTTTTTAGATTTAGTAATAAATAATGCATACTAAAACAAATGTAACCAAAAAGGTCAATTACATGTTTGACTACAGACTACATGCTTTTCCTGCGTGCAAAAAAATTATTTTAAAAAGTTAAAAAAAAAAATTAAATATTTTCAGACCAAAATTTTGTACAGAGGTTAAATAAAATAAGTGGTATTTCATCTGAGTTTCTTAGTAAAAAAATAGCATATAAGATAATTAAATAGATCGACAGAAATATACAAATAATCTTTAGTTTTCCCGTTTATTATGTAGTTAAGCCAGTTAGAGCTATGTCGTTTTTGGATACACACCTCCCTGGTTGTCATTTGCTTGAATTATGTAATTTAAATCCCCACCAAAACTATATATTTTTTTTTTTATTTAATTTCCATTTTCGCAAGACGAACTCCCGTATTTACTTAATACTTATCTTACGTGCTCTAAACCTCGTCCTGCAAAATTACAAC
Organism: Bacillus rossius redtenbacheri; assembly: GCF_032445375.1. NCBI lineage: Eukaryota > Metazoa > Arthropoda > Insecta > Phasmatodea > Bacillidae > Bacillus > Bacillus rossius. The sequence continues at coordinate 15,091,558 of NC_086342.1, forward strand.
ACGGCCATATCCTACTAATTCTGTACGAATTTTGTGATTTTATATTTATATTCGCAGGTTAAGGATTCTTACCATTTTTAAGTTGTCAATGACGACGCTGATCTGTTCTTTATCGGCAGTGATGAATGGCAGTCCGTTGGTGAGACGCAAAATGGCTTCACATGTTCCAGACGAAACAAAATTTCAAGAATACACAGTTTCTTGACCCTCAAGGACTTCCGTTACGTTCAAAACTGTAACTGGCCACTCGCGTATTTCAAGGGCAGATGGCCTGTTGGCAAAGACTGCACGCAAAGTATTGACTCGAACGTTTGACACAGTTACCTTGCACTATTGGCGACACGAACAGAAACTCGCGTCTCACTTCAGAGACTTTACCCCGTTTGACACTCGAGTGACCCGCGCCGCGTTCGGAACACGATGTGCACTCGGCGGCGACCCGAACGGATCTGCCACTGCGCTGTCTTTTTTTATTGTCATTTTATTTTAGAAACAAAATACATTATTTTTCTTTATTTTACATATATATATATTGGGATCATGAAAATTCAGTTATCATTGGTCCTATCTATCAAATACTCCAGTGCAATGCTACCGCTAACAAACCGTGTTATTCACACATATAACACCTGAAATGCTAGTAAATTGAGGATAGTTCAACATAACACTAGGCGATTTGAAAACGGACTAAATTACATGGGAGTAAAACTTTACAACTTAATATCGCAGAAAATAACTAACATAAACAGTTTACCAGTATTTAAAAAAAAACAGTATAACAAATACTTATAGAATATCCTACCTACTCTCTGAAGGAATTCTTTAATTTGATTGATAATAGAGAAATAGAACTGTTAATTTGTTGAATGGACTTGTGATAACAGCTGCTTCAGGTTTTGCATATAGTATCAAGTGTCACTATACAGTTAAATTGTGTAACATGTTCTGTACTTTTTTTTAACTTGCGTCATGTAAATATTAATGTCTGCACATGCATATTTGTATGTAGAGGGAACTACATGTATAACGTGACATGTTCTATATCCCGGAGCCTATACTCCATGTGGGGTCAACGGCACAAAAATACAAAATAAATAAAGTGTGTCTATAACGTTGTTTCAGGGTACCGTATTAAAATAGATCCCGTCGCTCCAGTCTGAGATGTGTGTCCGGCGGTGCTGTCGCAGATAACGTACATACTATAGGGCTCGAGTGAGAAGTTACGTAACTACGTACTGGCGCACACGCGGAAAAAACTTCAATCGAATGTTCTCGATATCTGGCACGGTCATAATTGTAGCAATTGCGGAGTTTTACCCGACGCCATAATGGTCTGGCATAATAATGTACGTGATATTATTGCCCTGTGGTACGCTGTGCCTATGTCCCCACACCAGTGACAAATAATCGTACTCTCAAGATGCATCTTCTTTCTCCTGTATGCCATTGAGAATAATGTCGTCGTAAGCAGTTTGACCGCAGGTGTGAAGGTAATGCCGGATCGGACAGTTCCCTCCATAATCGTACCCGGTTAACATTTTTAACTGAAGCACTCGCTTTGGCGGTATTAAAGCTTTTTCTTTTTCTTTGGAGCGTTTTGTAGAGTCAGCTTCGGGAAGTTCCTGAATGATCGCGTGTATGCAGCTCACATTTAATATTCGTTAAGAATTTATCAATATTCGTTCGACAGTTAAAAAAAATTACACGTCTAATTTACACAGCCAGAGTATCAATTCCACCTGATTTTTTTTTTAATTCTTATATATAGATTTTTTTTTGTAAACATACACCACTCAAATATCTTACGCAGTTTACAAATCGCGTGGTTTTCTTGTGTAGCTCTGCAGGGGACGCACCACAACGCCGAAATACCACAACGCCGAATGCCAAATTGACTACAACGCCGACAGCTAGAAAACTGCTGTGTACCACAACGCCGAAAAATGTCATTGCAGGACTGCCACAAAGGTTAGGATAGGTTAGGTAAGGTTAGGTTAGGTTGTGGTATTTCGGCGTTAAATATACATTTAAGAAACACAGAAATTCATTCAGTTGTTTTTCATTTTGCTCCTGTGCCCCCCCCCCCCCCCGCAGCAACATTTTTCGGCGTTACTGTATTTCGGCGTTGTGGTACACGGCAGTTTTTCTAGCTGTCGGCGTTGCGGTCAATTTGGAATTCGGCGTTATTGTACGTTCGGCGTTGTGGTATTTCGGCGTTGTGATAACGACCAGGGGCGCAACAACAGGGGGGGGGCAAGGGTATTTTGCCCCCCCCCCCCTTCTGAAACCTTGAAGTGGGGGCAAACGGGGGCAAAGAAAGTGCTGTGTAATCAATTTTTAGATAATAAAACTGCTTAAATAGCACTATTTTCCACCTTGAAATACAAATTTTCCCCGGACCCCCCCGCTTCAATAGGGGGATCGATGATTCTTTATAAAAAGATATATTGCCCCCCCCCCTTTGGAAATTGAGTTGTTGCGCCCCTGATAACGACCCAGCTCTGCACACCTCACGTGTGCCCGGGTAGGCGTCTCAGTCTCAGGGTTGCGTGTGTACGGGCGGCTGATGTGGCATGCGTGCTACCGGGTCCTTGCGGGCAGGGGGGGTGATGGATCGACGAGGGGCGAGGAAGAGGGGGGAGAGAAGTTCCGCTGTCGTGACGCGGCGGGAGTCACCGCGCCGTGAAGGCCGCAATGCCCGCGCGGCCGGGAATAGCTCTCCCCCTGCGGCCACGCAGGGGGGGGGGGGGGGGAGAGTGGGAGAGAGTGGGAGAGCGGGAGAGAGCGGGAGAGTGTTATCTGGCACGGCCGCGTCGTAAATCTGCAGCGGAGCGGCGGCGACGCCCCAGGGACGATGCGCCGGGACGCCCGCACGCCAACCGAGGGGTCGCCGAAGGACGCGCTCTCTTTAACCCGGGAGAGGGGGAGCGTGGGCGTACGATAGAGCTGTAGCAAACCGTATTTATTCGGTACCGAGTACCGAGTAACGAAACGTTACACACACGAATGCATTCCGTTACTCGCATTTTTCGTAGGATGGAACGTTTCACTTGTAGTCCTACACTTTTACCTATTAAATCAAATTAAATTTAGAATGACTTAAACACAAGTCTGGTTCAAAATAGGGAAAAGTGAAAAAAAAAAAAATTCACCTTACGCAGTTTTGGTATGCAATGTATGAGTATGTTTTCTACAAATTACGAATGTTGCGACGCCGCGACGTCATACTGTACGCGTACGCAATACGACTCGATTCGTTGCTCTAACATAGCATATTATGAGGTATCCAAAGTAACGAGTAACGTAACGATACGATAGTAACGAGTACTAATTGATATAGTAACGAATACATACGGGTATGCTTTTTTTTCGTTACCTCTAGTGTACGAACTCGATTATATGGTGCGTATACCGGAATTATGGTACGCGAGTAGGCTAAATTATCGTGCGCAGACCGGAATTCGGGGAGAAATTATCGTTCTTAGTATGTGTACCGGACAGAAATTATGATTCGCCCTCCTAATTCAACCAGTTTGGTCTGTTTTTTGACGTAACAACGTCTAATAAATCGATGAACGCCGGCTACACGCACGAAAAAGTGTCATGTTACACACATTGTCCCGTTACGCTGTGTCCCGTTACGCTGTGTTCCGTTACGCTCATTGTACGCTTCCGCCGCATCTATCTCTCTTCCACTCGATTGGAACAACCATCGATTTGACTTTTTCGAGGCGCATTAAACTTGAAACACTCCCATTCGTTTCCTACTTTTCCTATCATCGTCCTATCCTTAACAGAATAACACAGATTGGAAGAAGTTAAATAGCAAACATGTATAAAAGTTATAGTTAAAAAAATCTCTTCGTTAAAGTAATAAATATATTTGAGTTAATGAGTGCAAATAAAAGTAAATTTATCAATTAAATTGTAGATTTCATTTCACTACTTCTTTGTACCCATACAAAATAGTGATAATTCAATAAAAAATGATTCAATTTTATTCATAAAAAGTATGCAAATCATTTCATCAATGTTTTGTTATGACGTTGTCACGTTAAACTATCGTCCGTAAACAGACTTTACAGACAACAAAAAAAATTTTTTTAATCAAATCGGGCGTGTTGTTTTTTTGCGGAGCTCTGCACGCCAGGACAGCGGGGCCTTCAGAACTACGTTGGCGTTCGATGATCCGGCAACATCAGTCCCGCGGTATTATTTATAGCAGCCGAGGGACGTGCCTGGCGCTGGCTCGTACCCTTCACGCCGACGAATGTCGGGGCGCTTCGGGTCTCGGTGGGCGTTGTTTAGCTCCGCTCCACATTCGTGACGTTCCCCCCCCCCTCCCCCCTCCGACATCTATTCTATCCTCGTTAACCCCAGCGCAGCCAGGGAGTGATTGCTGCCGAGAGCTTCCTCTCCTCAGCTCGTCCATCTGCGGAGCGGCCGTTCTTCCCCCGAGCTCTGTTCTGTTCCGGGGCGGACGAAGCAGGCGGGACGACAGTCGCTAGAACGAAAGACGTTTAGCTGAAAGGCACTAGACCGAAAGTCGTTAAACCGAAAGGCACTAGACTGAACAAGCACTATAACGAAAGTCGTTTAGCCGAAAGGCACTAGAACGAAAGTCGTTAAACCGAAAGGCACTAGAACGAAAGTCGTTAAACCGAAAGGCACTAGACTGAACAGGCACTAGAACGAAAGTCGTTTTGCCGAAAGGCACGAGACCGAAAGTCGTTAAACCGAAAGGCACTAGACTGAACAGGCACTAGAACGAAAGTCGTTTAGCCGAAAGGCACGAGACCGAAAGACGTTTAGCTGAAAGGCACTAGACCGAAAGTCGTTAAACCGAAAGGCACTAGACTGAACAAGCACTATAACGAAAGTCGTTTAGCCGAAAGGCACTAGAACGAAAGTCGTTAAACCGAAAGGCACTAGAACGAAAGTCGTTAAACCGAAAGGCACTAGACTGAACAGGCACTAGAACGAAAGTCGTTTTGCCGAAAGGCACGAGACCGAAAGTCGTTAAACCGAAAGGCACTAGACTGAACAGGCACTAGAACGAAAGTCGTTTAGCCGAAAGGCACGAGACCGAAAGTCGTTAAACCGAAAGGCACTAGACTGAACAAGCACTATAACGAAAGTCGTTTAGCCGAAAGGCACTAGAACGAAAGTCGTTAAACCGAAAGGCACTAGAACGAAAGTCGTTTAGCCGAAAGTTATTTAATCGACAGCCACTAGACCAAAAAACACTCGACTGAAATGCACTTGACCGAAAGGCACTAAAGTTACAGGAACTAGACCGAAAGGCACTACACCGAAAATTTGAAATTTTATCCCGCTGGGAATATGTCTTAACTCTGACAACAGGCGCTAGACCAAATGTCGTTTCTCAGAAATATCGGTCAAATACTAACAACCCCCCCCCCCCCCCCCCTCCCCCTCGGACAAGACATCCCGGCTACCGTCTCACTGGGTGGCAGCAGAGGCCTCGTTATCGCGAAAGACACGCGAGGAGGTTATCAGAGCGTTCCTAACTCTGCCACAGTGAAGAGTCTTCAAAACGGTACAATACACAGGGGGGAAATTTTTCTTTATTTTCACGAAATATTATTTTGAGAAAAACAGTTGCCAAGAAATAGTTTGTAATAATACAAGAAATATATTATAAATTTGTACATCACATAGCTATGTTTATTTTTGCATAAATGAAATACGCTTTTCGAGATACTACTGAGTATTTCTTACAAAAATTGGCGCATACTTTTATATTTCATTTGCTGTTTCATTCAAGCATTTTTTTTTTGGAACCATGTGGAAAAGATAATCGAATATCCAACAATTTTAACTGCTATTTTTAAGGAACGGTTTGCAAATAAGGTGAACTATTGGAGGTACTGGGACAACGTAAAGCATAAATTTCCCGGTAAGAATCCCAACCCAGTATAACTGCGAACACTATTTTGTAATGATCAGGTCCGGCGCGTCCATACATGCGAACTAGGCAACCGCCTGGGGCGCCAAGTAGCTGGGGGCGGCGCAGCACGACACATAACAGCTCATATAATATGTTTAACGATTATTGAAACTAGATGAAAATGGATTTTTGTAACAGTTTGGAATGTTTATATTGATATAAGTAATTATTTAAAGTCCACGGTGACCTGTTTATGATTTGTAATAAGTAAAAACGAAAAAGAAAAAAAAACAAAAGCCTGCTTACATTTGATTGTTGACAAAATGTTAGGCTTACGTGATGTATTTTGAGGCAAGGACAATTTTTTTTGGGGTGTCCGGCCGGGGGGGGGGGGGGGGGGGGCATTGAGGTTTTTGCCTAGGGCGCCAATTTACCTTGCACCGGCCCTGGTAGTGATACAGTTTATGACACGTAAATGTACAAATTTACAAATGTATGTGAGTTCACAAGAGTATTTCTGTGTATGGTTCGACACATTCTGTAATCCGTCACCAAAGGAGCAGCCCGGGTCCAGATCCCGGGTGTTGTTGATCTTTGCCGCCAGGTCGAAGTACGGCGCTGCAGGCGTTTTTTGACGTGACAACGTCTAATAAATCGATGAACGCCGGCTGCACGCACGAAAAAGGATGACTCATTGTCCCGTTACGCACAGTGTCCCGTTACGCTCATTGTACGCTTGCGCCGCATCTATCTCTCTTCCACTCGATTGGAACAACCATCGATTTGACTTTTTCGAGGCACATTAAACTTGAAACACTCCCATTCGTTTCCTACTTTTCCTATCATCGTCCTATCCTTAACAGAATAACACAGATTGGAAGAAGTTAAATTGCAAACATGTGTAAAAGTTATAGTTAAAATAATCTCTTCGTTAAAGTAATAAACATATTTGAATTAATGAGTGCAAATAAAAGTAAATTTATCAATTAAATTGTAGATTTCATTTCACTCCTTCTTTGTATCCATACAAAATAGTGATAATTCAATAAAAATGTTTCAATTTTATTCATAAAAGTATGGAATCATTTCATCAATGTTTTGTTATGACGTTGTCACGTTAAACTATCGTCCGTAAACCGACTTTACAGACAACCGATTTTTTTTTCAGTTCACTCATGGTTCATCTTTAATTTTGGCTTTTCATTCCAGCGCATTGTTTCCTGTTCTCGTGCGGGTTGCACTTCACAGTTCTTGCGTCAGTGAGGCAGGATGGTAAGTTGCGACTCCAGCTGGCTGGTACTCCTAGCGCGGTGTCGCCTGCGAACTGGCGCGCAGCATAAGACAACTATGAGATCTGAGCGGTAACCGTCACATCACGTTCTGGAGAAATGAAGATTAAGGTGTAATGCAAGTCCCTTGAGTGCTTCAAAGAGTCTTGTACCAGGTGTATCATGCCTAGAAAATATATTGAAAACACGCATTTCAGCCATTTTCACTCACCTAACAGTACATTTATCAAAACAAAATACGGGAAAAAAGAAGTACTGTGTTAAAAATTTTCACCTTCAATTTACGAAGAACAAATTGGTTACAAATTATCCAAGTATCTTCGTAAATTTACGATAATCTTATTAAATGTATTAAACCCGAGTTCACTTATTTAGAACACGAAACCAAAATAACTTTCTTGGTATATTAACTAAACATTAAAAAAAAAAACTGGTTTAGACCACAATAAGAACACTCTTCTTAAGTCCATCTTTGTTAAGAACCGAAACGTACAACTCTGAAGACGAAATACGGCGTGGTTTTCTACGTGGATTCGGATATTCGATGTTACGAGGAGTTCTTCGTTCGTTCGAGGTGACTTCTTCAAGGGCGTCGCCAGCCGATGGCCTGGAGGGTGGGGGGGGGGGGGGGGGGGGGGGAAGGGGGGCAAGTTGTAGGAAAAGTACGTAATTTTTTTTTTGCATTTGGCTACATTTTTTTTTTTAATCTCTAGGGCTCTAGGGGGGTAGGGGGGGCAACTGCCCCTCCTACCCCCCCTGGCGCCGCCCTTGGACTTCTTCGTTGAAAAGACCGTGAATATTACTCGAACTTGTAACAGTGTACACACGAGGTATTCCGCGAGCGGACAGCAGCGGACAGCAGCGCGCAGGACAGCAGCACCGGGCCACCAGGCCACGTGCTCCCGAGGCGAGGCTGGCCGCCACGTGGTGCCGCCACTGAGTCACCCCCCGCTCCGCGCTAAAAGCGGGCGCCTGCCGTCTGCGCGCCGGCCGGCGTTATTTGTGTCGCGGGCAGGCTGGGCTGGGCGCGCGCCAGGCCAGGCCGCGGCGCCGCCCCGGACATTGTGGCGGCGACACGGCCGCAATGCTGCCAGGGTGACGCTACAGCGACACAGAGACTCTTGCTCAATGTTGCCACGGTGACATCACACAGACACAGAAAATACAAGGCAACACTTACATAATGTTGCCAGGGTGACGCTACAGCGACACAGAGACTCTTGCTCAATGTAGCCACGGTGACATCACACAGACACAGAAAATACAAGGCAACACTTACATAATGTTGCCACGGTGACATTGCAGCCACACTGTGTACGACACTTACACAATGTTTCCACGGTGACATCACACAGACACAGAAAATACAAGGCAACACTTACACAATGTTGCCAGGGTGTCATTGCAGTGACACAGCGAAGACAAGGCAACACTTACATATTGTTGCCATGGTGACATTACAGCGACACAGCGAAGACAAGGCAACACTTACACAATGTTGCCATAGTAACATTACAGAGACACGGCTATTCATCTACGAATTTGTGATGGCAATATTACAGCAAAATAGCAACGTCACGGCGACAGATCAAATTTTTTGCTTTGGTGGAATTATAATTTCATTATAAGTAAATAGGAGAAGCCTGAAGCCACATTGTCGATTACCCGACCGAATAATCTGCGTTCGTTAAAAATGCTACCGGTTTTCCTGTAATTCGATACCTTTTTTGGTTAGAGTTTCTTATCGGCTCAGAGTCCTTCCGATAAACTGTGGCCCAATCACTGACGCAGCAAAGAGGCAAATGTATTTTGATTCTAGTCTATCGCGAAATGAACCCGCGAACTCTTCCGGTCTCTACTTATGAGCTCGTCCCAATTTTTTTTTGTGGAGAACTGTAAGCCAATGAAATACTTCAGACATTGAAGCATAGAATCACAAACAGCCAAGTTCAGCCATCTCTCAAAGCTGCGGTACTTTTTTTTGGGATATGTTAGCGTGAAACATTTTCGTGGATAACAAACGAACTGTATCTAGCCCGATGCAGCATCTTTGGATGACGAACTCCATCTCTGCTCCAAGGGGGTGGTTGTGTGTGTGTGTGTGTGGGGGGGGGGGGGGGCGCCTCCACAGGCCAAATATTATTTAAATAATTTTTTTTTTTAAATATTTTGGAGGGTATATTTACGTTATTTTAAATATTTAAATTAAATTATTAAATTTTTTTCATCAAAAGTTGCATGAAAGCACTTACGTTCAGTATTTTAGATCACAAATGTTGTAAATTTTACAAGGTCAATCTCTGACTAATTTAATGTCACGTTTTGCACAGGTTCGTAGCCAGGGGGGGTTTTAGGAGTTCAAACCCCCCCTCTCCCTCCCCTTAGCACCAAATCTTTAATTGATTTCTTATTCATCACTCAAACAAATTTCATATTAAAATTAATAAAATTTTTACCATTACAATATTTAAATTTAAGAACCGAAAACTGCTAAAATAGCACTATTTTACACCTTAAAATCCAAATTTTCCCGGGGGAGGACCCCCGGACCCCCCGCTTCGATACGGGGGGGGGGGGGGGGGCGCATGCTTCTTAACACCCCTCCATACACAAATCCTGGCTACGCCACTGGTTTTGCAAACTGCATACATAATTGCGCGATAGCCCCCTCCCGAAAAAAAAAAAAAGGCTTCTTACGGCCGCACTTGTGTCCCCTTAACCCCCTTTCCGTCACAAACGTGTGTGTGTGTGTGTGTCCCAGGATAACTGCAAATACCGGCCTCTTCGACACTCGACGCCGCCGGCGCACAGTACTGCCAACTAGGCTGGGTGAGGTGTCTCCCGGGCGTCCCCCCCCCCCCCCCCCCCCGCGCGATCCACCACCTCCACCAATCACAGGCCGCCTTTTCCCCCTCCACCGCGCCTCCTCACCGGGACTACTCCCACGAGGACGCGACGGTCCGGTTGCAGATACGAGCGGCCAAGATGTCCGCAGTTGGTACTTTCGTACTAGATCTAGCATGGGCGTCGCAAGGATATATATATTTTTAGGGGGGACTTCAATTGATTTAGTTGTTTGAGGAATATCCATCCTCTGGGGGGAAAAAAAAAATAGCGGGGGGGTCCGGGGGTCCTCCTCCGGGAAAATTTGGGGTTTGAAGGTGCAAAAAGGTGGTTTTTAGTCATTTTTCTTTCCTAAATATTCTAATTATAGTTGGTTGCACTATATAATATAAAAAATATTTTCAGAGAACAAATTTGTAAAAACACAGTTAATATATCTGCTGGTGCTATATCCACACAAAATCATTAATTTAAACATCAGGAGAAACTACGAAACTAAATATATTATTGGAGGGGACGAAATTGAATACTTTTATTATTGGGGGGGGGACGTGTCCCCCCCCCCCGGTTGCGACGCCCATGGATCTAGTAATTTTATAATTTTTTTTTTAGTGGTCTAGTACATTTACGCTCAGATCTGGTACTTGTTCTTTAATATAATAATATTGCAGTAACTCCAATATGTTTTATTATTAAGCGTGATTATTTTTAAGAACTATGGAATGTATGTGTGTGTGAAGTGTTATTTAGGTTCGAGCATTGCAATGTCTTCATAACTTCCTAAATTGTTAAAAACCATAACAAATTATAATTTAGTACTTTTTTTTAATCTAGTACTTTTTTCTCGCCTAAGTTGGTACGAAATATTTTATTTTTCCTTGTGGACACCCTGCACGCGGCCTGTAGGGACTTGCATGACTCCAGTTGTCTTCTGGTGCCGTGCCAGACTCCACGCACTGGCTGCTGACACCTATTACCTTCTGTCCGGATTGCCTATGCTTCACACGGGGACGTAGACAAGGGGGGGGGGGGAGTCTTCGGGGTCCGGACCCCTCCCTTCCAGGATTTAAAAAAAAAATTAAGACAGAAATAAAAAAATAACAACTTTAGCTACATAAGTTTACAGAGGTATCACTGTCAGTGGGCTACATTAATGATTTCCTCCCCACTACAGACCGACATGTCTCGTACACATAAGAATCAGGTATTATTGTGTTTTCAAGTAGTCGGTTTGTAATCGTGTTACTTACTGTAAGCGTGGTTTTCGTACAAACTATTGTGTGTTTCATGTATTTAATAATATTGTTAAATGTGCACTTATGAATTGTGTTAGCAAATTAATCAAACAATTGACTAAAGAAAAAAGTATTAAAAACCATTAAATAAAAAAACATATATATATATAACTCTCAAGCAAAATTATTAGGTACTTAAATTTCTGTGTGTAAACGTCAAACATCTAAAAGTCTACTATATCCTGAGATTTGAAAGTTGTTAGATATTTTCTTTTTAAATTAAATTGGGTTGGGTCATGAGGACTCTATTATTTCATCATTTGCTTCTTTGTCCTATGACAGTGATGGACGTCTTTCACCTTTGAATCTTATCCGAAGACAAGTCACACATTTATTAATATTGCATTTTTTTCCAAACATATTTTATTTCTTATATTTAGTTTCATACATTGACAAAGAAAAAAAATGAAGTGTCATGTGATGGAGTAAGGGGAAAATAAGTATTTTAAAATATATATTTTGCAAAATAAAACAAAAAAAAATATTATGATTGAACAATGTATCGATTTGAGTGAGGACATATTTCGAAAATTGTCATCATAGAAAACAAATTACATTATTAAGGCTAAACATATTAGGATCATTATCGTTCCTATCTTTATTTCCTGGGTATAGCACACAAATAATTTTTCTCGTGTATATTCATGATTATTTAAGATGTTATTTTGGACATACGCCATTGCTGGTTTGCATTGTATGTCATAAGAAACCCCTAAAACGGACAAAAAGATCACTATACAAAAAGAGGAATATGCAATATCAACATAAACAACAGTTTTGAGTATTTCTTTGACAGTACATACCTCAGAGTATTTATTTGTTAAAATAAACAAGGTGAAGCAATGTTGCCCAAAAGTGCACAACCAAGACCAGTGGCGGATCCAGGATTTTGGTTTGGGAGGGGCTTGACCCAGCTGAGGCTAGGCTTTATCAAGGCAAACACTAAAACAATAGTGGACCCAGATGCTTTTGGAGGGGGCTTGAACACCTTAGCCCCCTCTGGATCCGCTACTGACCAAGACCAAAGAATGATTCGACCCTGGCCTTGGTAGCCTTGAAAGGAAATGAAGTCAGAGCCAACGCTGGTTCTTACCTTGGTCTGCCGCCAATCTCTGGAACAGGTACAGCAATCGAACTGCAACAAGAGAGAAAAAAAAAGTATGAAATGTTAGTTCAACCATTTCGTCACACATCATTATTTACCGTTACATGCATGATTATTCCTCAGGTAGCAAAGTATACTTTTGAAGCACAAGTACATCTGATTCACGTCTGTGATTTTGACATCAGTGCTCCTGACGATCCTGAGTCAGTTAGAGCCCGTCTACAATAGTCCGAACCTGTGCGTGGTCCGTGTCCTTATCCGAATGTGAGTGACGTCACATTGTCTAACCGAAAACTGCCCTGTCCACAATTGCGATGTCCGATGTCCGAATGTATTGATTTCTAAAGTTGTCACCAGAGCGCAGTAAATGTGCCATACCAAATGTTTTTGTTTATTGTTATGATGCTTTGTAGTTTGAGATTGAACTTATGAAAGTTATGTAAGTTATAAGTGACTTACAACACCTTCCATTTCCTTCAATAACAAAAACAAATACCACGTTTTCAAACGGGAACAGGAAATTCAAATATCGCGAGTGTTCTGTTCTTTTTCTGTGTCCGAAGTACACAGGTTGGGACAAAAAGTTCAAATTGACGAATGTCTTCGGACAAGGTAGGTTCGGACCTTCGCCCACTTGACTCATGACGTCAGAGGGTCACGTGGACCAATCAGCGACGAGTGTCCTTCAGACACAGTTTAGGACATTGCTATTGTAGACGGGCAATTATAGACGAGGAGAGATGGTCACCCAATCACTCGTAACTCGCCAAAGAGATATAAACGCGTTATCTGCCAATGAGTGGGAACCGAAAAAAATTCACAGGTTCAATGACGCTCCAGGTTAGACTCTACAATATCTGTGCAACTCAGGCATTTCTTCTGACTTGTGAGACGTCTCAACTAAGTAACTTGTGATTCCTTACTTCTTCGCCTTCCATTGCCCTGGGGTCTTCCAGATTAACAGCGAGCCAGTAGAACAAGTAGCAAAGAGGTTCTATTTTAATTTCAGCATGTAGGGTCTTTAGCCGATAAAAAAAAAGCCAATGAGGAAAAGCGGGTTGCAAATATGAACAAAGTGAATTGGAAAACCTATCGGGCAGCAATATTTATTTTCCCCGTGATGTCTCGCCATATCTACCTACATCTGATAGTCTAGGGCGTAAGCATAAATTTTATTTCTGGAAAAAGGGAGGTAGGAAAATGAAATTCCTTGCCTGCAGTTGCTTTAAAATTCTGAATGATTTCCTTTTGTTGGTGGGACTGGTAGGTATTTTTAGAAATTTTTTTGGATATGGGGGGAGGAGATGGGAATTATCCCCCATAATCCCCACCCATCCTCGCGTAAGCTCCTGCTCGTAGTTACGACACAATCAGGCCGACTGCCTCAGCCTTCACCGAGGCCGTATGCCTATTCGTCGTTTCTCTCTCTCTCTCTCTCTCTCTCTCTCTCTCCTCCCGCCTACCCTTGACGTCACAGTGGACTGACTACAGTCTGTCCCACGCTTAGATTGCAGTAAAAATTTTACGTCATCTCACAGGAGCATTTTCTGTCTGTGTATTAAAAACAAAAAAAAATGATAGATACAGGTTTCACTAAGGGTGAAGCAGCACGACCAGAAGAACTGGCGCCAGCGAACGCCGCTGGCCCGTCGCCACGACGGGTGTATGTTAGAGCGCGGCGGACTGCCCCCCCCCCCCCCCCCCCCCCAAGAGATTGTTATTTTTGGTCCCCGGCCGGATATAGACGCCAGGGGGACGTGTGCGCCCGCCTGCACCGTCTTCTTTGAAGCTGATACTTCTTCAAGCGCGTCATGGAGAAAAAAAAAATGACCCATGATTAATTATTTTTTTTTACGATGCGCGCGCACCAATGCAAATAAATTTTCACACAATGGAGAAAGAAAAGTAAAAAATAAAACATATGTGCTTCATAAATCTTGTACTTTGGTGATTGATATTGAATACTGGACCATACAATTAATTACAAACATTTATTTATTGTGAATGTTAATGATACAAAATAGATTTTATAAACTTTTTCAAGTTTATTCATGTAATTGAGGTCAAGTTCCCGTATGTATAATTTACTTGCATCATAAATAATCAAAAATAATCTTGATTATTTTACATTAAATAATTCATTTTATACATTTGTGTGTATAAATTTTGAATACTAGGTATTTATTTAAATTTCTTTTAATCTGATTGAAATTTGGCTTTACCGACCATATTTATATCAATACAGCTCTTATTTCATTTCAATTAATTATTTGCACACAAAATTAGAAGTCAGCAATTTATTAAACCGAGTAAGTATAATTTCTAATGCATGTACATAAGTTTTTTTTTGTAAATGTTTTTTTGGTAAATGGAACAGAAATATTATATAAAAACATTACAGATATTTGTAAATTCATACATTTACACGTGAAAAACTTAATCACCACAAAATAGTGTTCGCAGTAATACTGGGTTCAGATTCTTACCTGAGCTTTTTGTTTTGTTGTCCCAGTACCTCCAATAGTTAAAGTATTTGTAAACCATTTCCTGAACAGCTTTCTAGTATTTGCTGCACACATTAATATGCATAACACAACAAAATTGTGTCAAGTTTTGGAATATTCAATTATCTTTTCCATGGTTGAAAAAAATTATGCTTGAACGAAACAATTAAAATATAAACTTATGCGCCAATTTTCGTACAAAATACTCGGTAATATTTCGAAAAACATATTCTTGTGTTGTACCAAGTTAATCTTTCTTGTTATATTCTAAACTATTTCTTGGCTACTGGTTTCCAAAGGAATCTAATGTAAATGTAGAGAAAATAATTTTTCTTTGCCTGCTGTTTGCTGTCAAATGTTTTCATTTTGTTTATTTGTAAAGACTTAAAGAGGGTATGTCAAAGCATCAACCCCTCCCCGCTGATTTCATTATAAGCACTCTCATGCTTACCATAAATATTTATTACTATTTATTTCAGAATTTTTTTAATTTACAAAAACTACTTGATCCAATTTAATAAAAATCTACGAAGTAGTCAGTCGGAGTCTAGAGATTGGAAGCCCTACCGGAGAGATTCAGTGGCGAACCCTGGCTTTGGTGTTCGGGAGGAGCGATGACTGGTGAATTTAGGATGGTATAGAAAACACCTCCCAGTTAGATGAAAGTCTGAAATTTAAAAAAAAAAAAAAGGGGGGGGGGGGGTGTTTACCTATGAAGTCGGTTAACGGTCGATAATTTTACATGATGTCATATCAAATTTTTTAAATTGCTGCTTTTAAAAAGCCCGCCTTAACCTGTTTGATATTATAGAAGATTTTCTCGCACGGTGGTTGGCCAGTTCTTGCACGCTCGGCTCAGGCGGAACGTGAAAATGAGTAATGCTTTTTCGTGCGTGCAGCCGGCGTTCATCAATTTGTAAGACGTTCTCACATCAAAAAAAAAATTGCAGAGTACCACTAATAAATGTAGAACTACACATTTTCACAAAAAAAAATTTTAACTCCAAAGGCCAAGTGCAGTCTGGAGTAGATAATTTTTATCGCTCCATTTTTCTTTAGTTACAGGGAATTTTGGAAAGAGATGATCACCCTAACTGCCCTTCTAATCAGACCACCTCTGGAGCGAAGATATGAAGAATCACTGATGGTAAAATCCTGAGAGTAAATCTATACTGTGTTGTAGTTAACTTCCATTTGTTGTTGCAATACTTGAATTTAATTACCCATGAAACCAAAAATTACATCAATCGCCTAACTTAAAAAGTAGCTTTATTTAGATTCATTGTATTTGCAATAAAAGAGCACATTTCCAAATATCCCCCCCTCCCCCAATTCCAGTAATTATATCTGGATTCCAGCATTTGTTCAGAGTTATTTTGTGAAAGCATGGAAAACCAAAATCATGATGGCTGGACCAAGTTCAGCATATTACAACTGGTTCTAGTTATCAAGAAAAAAATATTTAGATACTAGTTGTTCATTGAAACAATGGCAAACATGTTCTGTACTGCTCCATAATTAAGATTTTTCTTGCACACACTAACATAGATGCACACTCATTCACAATATCATTGCACTTAAATAAATAGTTTTAGGACAATTAATGTATAAAAAAAGCCAATGGGAAGATGATACATCATAAGTTCAATGAATACAACATAATGAAACACCGAAAATATGTTTTATTCCATTATTAGTTTTTTTTTCTGTTTGCATCATATTCACATACATGACAATAACATTGTAAAGAACAGAAATGAAACATTTTTCGAACAAAACAAACATACCAGATGAATTTTAATTTTTTTTACAGTTCATTCATACACAATCAAAATATACACATTTGTATAGAATAGCCAGTCTACGTCATTTCTATTTTAATTAGCATGTGTTCCAATATGTACAGTCTGAGGAAAATCATTAGGCAAAATCCAATGTACAGATGATTCACTCAAAAGCATTCACCCTCACAAAGAGTGTAGGTACACACTGAAAGGCAACTTTCACACTACAAAACTGAAGCAGAGTAATTTACAGAGTCAGGTTCAACAGTATGGTCATACAGTCATACATAAACAAATTAACGAAAATATTCCCTAATGTTTTTTTTAAATATTAGTTAATTGCTGCATTTTTCAATTAAAATCTTTGCTGGACGAATATAAATGACATGGACATCAAAACATTAATTTTTTAAATAAAACATTCACATTTGATGATAGTAATGCATCAACCTGGTTTGGAAAAACAAGAAAAGCAAAAGTCCAATTAAGTTAATAAGGAAAGTACACACAATTTACAAGCTCAAAATGTAACAAACAATTTAGTTTTAATGCTTCTGTTAAAACTAAAATTATATATTCTATAAATTTAAATTACAATGATTATTTAATTTCCTTTACATTATCAGCACAGCTTACTGAACATTTATGTCATACTGTTTGCCATGACCTCTACTCTTGAAACTGACAAACAAAAACCTATCGAAAGTTAAATTCACCAAAGGTTTTGAATCATTTATTTTTAAATTCCATCTTGCACAAATTCACAAAACAAAAATAAAGGATAGTCTCCACTATTTATTCTGTACAGATACACAAGTAGTTGTCTACTTTGTATTCAAACTCTAACTCTATGATAAAGACACAATATTACAATGCAGGGAGCAAGACAATGAATTTTAACCTCAACGCACTATCGCATGAAGGTTAATTAACACACCAGCGAGTTTTGGAGTTCCTTTAGTGGGACAAAATTGTCCAGGCAATGACTAGGTTCCTTAGTATTTAAATTTAATAATAGATGGTGGGGTGCCATATTAAAATACAACTTAGTAAGAAAAACTAAAAATTACTGTTAGCAATAATACAATGAGTTCATGTTTAACAAGACAGGATTAGTGATAAAAATATATGGTGTCCTTACAAAGTCCTACTTAACTGCAATAAAACATACATTAAAGATGTAACCTACAACTGTGTGCCTACTGTTGATACTCGCACAGAGTGAGTGTATTGAATAGTGTGCAAACGTTCACACACCAATCCGCATATACCCTCACACACATTTTAAAAAAATCTGTTCGTTACATATTTCCAACTTACTAAACAAGACAAGTCCAATTCGAAAAATGTTTTTTTTGTTCAAATAAATGCCCACAAGGAACTTATCTACTTACGTGAACGTGACTATGATGTGCTATAAGAAGACTGACTGGTCTCAACTGTGGGCAAGTACCCTATGCTACTCTGGAAAACACTGCATGCTGGTTACAAACATGCTGTATAAGTTCCTAGCCTCAAGATCCTCAACACTAAAAGACATTCACAATGTAGCAGTCAAACTGCTAATTAGGTGACACAATTAAACTGGAGAAATGAATACTTTGCCTTTTGAATAACAAGCTTGAAATACAATTAAATGAGTTTTCGTTATGATGCTACACACATTCTAAGTCAAATTTCCAGACATTACTCAACATTTACAACTACTTTGTACACTGAGCAATCCTTTTCATTTTCACAAATATTATTCTCGTTAATGTGTGTACAAAAGTACATCGAAAGTCAAGCCGACAAATACCTGCTTCAGTTTATCACAAATGTTCATTAAGTAAGAAGAATGATCTGTATAGTTGAATCACAAGCTCAATTAACAAACGTGCATAATCAGACTTTTCGTTTGTATCCTCCAAAACTAAATAACTGAGACAGACGCAAAAGGGACAGAAGTCTCGCAACATCATGCTGATGCAATGTTTCAATATGTATTCACATGTTTCTAATGCTACAATACTATGTACATTTGCACAAACTTATGGTGTTTTATTTACAAATGCAGTCTTAAAAAGTTCAAATTTTCTGCAAAAATTAAAAAGTATGCACTTAAGAAATCAAAAATCATACACTATAAACACAATTATTTTCTGTACATAAAGCACACAACCTGTGCTGTGACACGTCAAATCGCCCATGGCTTTACACATTACATAAGCTATAATGTGCTCCTGAAAAAATACAAATGTACACAAAACTAATATTTCAATCACAAAACAACGTAAAAAGGGAAGGTCAAACAAAAAAATGTATTTCCACACTTCCCTTCAGTCAGGTTACGATATCTTAAGTCGACCCTAGGTCAACTTCCCTCCAAGACAACTGCGAAATACTTCCTCTCCCATAGGCAGACATACTCAGCGGCGCTATCATCGAAATGCCACAACTTCTCCACAACAACCTGCAAGAACAACCCTTATGATCAGAACCAGACAATTCTGGATATGAAACAAACCTCGACTCCACAAGTACCAACTGCTTGAATGCTCGCCAGAGCTGAACTGAACCCTCTATCAAACTGCTCAATACAGAGAGACAAATAAGTTAAAAGATCCATGACTCCGGTCCATGGCGCCTTTTAAGTCTCGCGTTCCTTCTTCACTTTCAGTTCTTCCCCCAAAATTGTTGCTATTTCACCCTGCATGAACGCCCATGGGACATTCGAATTTGCCAATGGACATTTCTCCCCGCTTGGGCAGTAAACCTGAAACAAATAAATCAAATGGTTGAAGAAGAGCCTACAGGCAACGAATCCCTGAAGCTTTCCATAAAGAAGTTCACAACATTTCTTATCAGTGTTTACAAACATAAATTTCATTCAGCTTTTAAAACACTTAACAATTCTGTCTGTGACCACATTCAATGGTAAAGCAGTAAATATCCCTCTTTTTTTACACTTAAAATAATTGTGGTGTACAATCTTGCAAAATTACATGGTGCAATATAAAGAACATTTTCTGTGAGCCTTTAGTTCATCTCAAATTCTTCAGTTAACTCTGATTTTCTTTATCCTGGTTTGACTCCTTTCCCAACTGCTGAGTTAAATAATGTTTCGTGAGCACCCCAGAATACTGCTAACTGTGTTAGCAACCTCTAATCTCAACAGAGGATAACACTGCACAGTAGATCACTTTGGTTAAAAAAAAAAGTCTGAGCAAGCAGTATTTCACACAGCTGTTTGCTCACAAGACAGAAAGCAAAGGCAGTAATAATGATTACAAATGTGTATAACACTTCAATGGAACATTACAGAACTAATCCATTTTTTTTAAATGCATGGTGAATGTGCAGGAAAGTCATTATAGTACTTAACAAAAAATACAAACATTCATTGTGAGGATGCATACACATTTCCTGAAAATACTTGCCATTCACTGTGAAAAAGCAAAACATTTCATTCATAAAGAATAGTCATTAGTGAAGGAGACATTCACTGTGAAGGTGAAGGTGAAGACATTTGTTGTGAGGGTGGATATATTAATTAAGTGTGCAAGGCAATCAGTACAAGGTGTTCATTAAGAGAGTAGACATTCACTGAGGATGCAGACATTCATGGTGAGTGTGTAAGGAAATTTATTATGAGGGTGGAAGACATTCACTACAAGAGTGCATGATGATCAATAAAAGAGCCAACATTCACTGTGAAGAAACAGGCATTCGTGGAGAGGGTATGGGACATTTATTAAAAGTGTTCATGAAATTTATTATGAAGGTGTAAACCATTCATCATGAGGGTGCACGATGTTCATAAAGAGAGCAGACATCCAATGTGAGGTGCAGACACTCATGGTGAAGAGTGTTAACAAGTTACAATGAGGGTGCAAGACATTGATTACGATGGAGCGGGAAGGTCATTTGGTGTGCTGGCATTCACATTTAGGGTGCAGACATCCTATGTGAGGATGCATCACAAAAGAGGTTGAATGATGTTCATCAACAGAGCATATATATTTAATGTGAGGTTGCAGACTATAATTATGAGGGTGTAAAACATATTATGAGGGTGCACAACATTCACTACGTGGGAGCATCTGTGGTGAGGATGCAGACATTCATTGTAAGGGTGGGATATATTTACTATGAGGGAGCCAACATTTACAGCGATGGAGATCATGAGAATCTGAATCTGCACACATTCGGGGTGAGGGCGTGGGACAGGGTGCAAGACATTCATTCACGAGGGAGCATCTGTGGTGAGTATGCAGACATTCATATTAAGGGTGGGATATATTTACTATGAGGGAGCCAACATTTACGGTGATGGAGATGATGAAAGTCGGACATTCATCACTAAACTGCACACATTCGGGGTGAGGGAGTGGGGCAGGGTGCAAGACATTCAGTACGAGGGAGCCAACATTTACGGTGATGGAGATGATGAGAGTCGGACATTCATCATGAAGCTGCAGACATTCGGGGTGAGGGAGTGGGACAGGGTGCAAGACATTCACTACATGGGAGCATCTGTGGTGAGGATGCAGACATTCATTGTAAGGGTAGGATATATTTACTATGAGGGAGCCAACAATTACGGCGATTGAGATGATGAAAGTCGGACATTCATCATGAAGCTGCAGACATTCGTGGTGAGGATGCAGACATTCATTGTAAGGGTGGGATTTATTTACTATGAGGGAGCCAACAATTACGGTGATGGAGATGCGGGGGTTAGAGAGTGGGACATACACTGTGAGGGTGCGGAGAGGGAGTCGAGGAAGCAGCCGCCACTGACCTCCGAGCCGGCGCCCTGCCGCTTGATGCTCTCGCGGGAGCAGGGGAAGCAGAACTTGTGGTGCGGGACGGACGGGCACTGGACGAAGTGGGTGTCCTCCAGCCTCTCCTGGCACAGGGTGCACTTGAGGGTGGTGGCCCCTGGGGCGGCGGCGCCGGGGGCGGCGCCGGGGGCGGCTCCGGGCTCCGCGGGCGCGCCCGTGGGCGTCGCGGCGCCGTCTCCGCCGCCTCCGCCGCCGTTGGCCACCTCGCTGGACGTCACCGTGGTCGAGCTGACGTGCCTGCTACCCGAGGAGCGGCGGCCACTGGAGGAGCCTGCGCACATGCAGGACGACCCTTGCCGTCAACCGGCCCCCTTCCCCGCCTCCCGCTTCTCGCCCTCCGCCGCCGCCTCTCCGCTCCTCATCCTCATCGCACTCAGGCTGGCAGATACACGACACACCGTCCACTTCAACTCTCCTGCCAGAACTACCTAACAGCATTACTCTTTTCTTCTCCCCACATTACCTTCAAAAAAAAAAAAACACACATAAATTTTAAAAACAATCCCCTGTTTAACCACAAAAAAAACACAATCTTTCTTACACACTTCATAGCTCTATGAAAAAAAAATTACTTTATAACTTAAAAGATACTCTACCACTATATAAAACTATGAACTAGGTTTATAAAATCTCAAAGCAAGAACCAAGGTAAATAAAACAAAAACAAAAAAATATGAAGTTCAGTTTATTTACCACGTCCATTGTTACCCGTAGCTATAAAAAAAATTGAAATCACCAATTTTTTTTTTTAGATGTCTTGCTTTATTTTTTATATTTATGACTCACTTAGTTTGTTAAAATTAATAATATATTTATAGAATTTTCACTAACCATATTTTTAATTTTCACTTGCTAGGGGCAGGCGGGTGAACACTTTTTTGTGGACCTGGTAATCAAACACACCAGTCAATATTTTAAGTATAAAAAAAATAGTTTGTTGATATTCCAAACCGGCAAGGGACCAGAAAAATTCAAAAATTCATTTTAATGATAGTCTTTTCTTCAAAACGTTTTTTTTAAATTTTAAGTTGGCCAGGGAAAATAATTCAAAACACGTACATTATAGCATCAAAAACATGCAACCCAGCAAGATTGAAAAAGTTTCCCAACCTATGGTTTGAGCTTGAATTTCATAAAATTTAAAGAGAGATAAATTAAAGCAGGGAGGCCACAAATCCTGCCCTTGAAAATATCATCTATAAGCTAGTGTATACTTCATACATCAATTATGCTTTAACTTTTAACACTCTGCTGGTATATGACTTCAAATATACAGTTAACATTGTCTAATATGCAGAGAATTAAGTCTACACTATTTTGTCCACTGAACTTGTGAATTTTTCCAGTCTCTACTTACTGGTCAAATAATTAAAACAAAAAATAAAAAAAACACATAAAGTAGCAAATATAAGAAAGAAAAACATGTGAAAAAATTCTTAAGTATGG